>NW_007728108.1:74741-88049 GCF_000696425.1 Galeopterus variegatus | reverse complement strand
CCGAACCCTCGGGCGGGAGCGCCGCCGCGCTTCCCAAGCGGCGCACTATCCAGTGCGCCACTGGGCCGGCCCTAACCCCTGACTTTTAAAAGTATCAAACAGGCCCCCTTTACATGCATGACTTTGTTAAACAGCTTGTAATGCTGAAAAATATTTAAGACCTTGCCTGATGAAAACTTAATAATATGCTGTGTCATTTCCTAATCATTTCCAATGTTAATTTTTACTTTTTTAAAAAAATTCAAAATATGTTAACATGTACTTGTACATATTTGTGGGTTACAACGTGCTGTTTCAATATATGTGTATATTGTACAATGATTCACTTAGGGTAAATAGCATAGTATTGTACCCATTAATCCACCACTTTTGCTCCCCAGCCCAGTCCCATCCCCTGGCCTCTGATAACCATTATTCTACTCTCTACTTCTAATAGAACCACTTTTTTTCCTTTAGTTTCCACATATGTGTGGTATCATGCAGTATTTGTCTTTGTGACTGACTTACTTCGATTAACATGATGATTTCCAGTTCCACCCATGTTGCTGCAAATGATGGGCTATCTTTTTTTTTTTGTAGTGGAGTAGTGGAGATTGTAATTTCTTTTAAAACAATAATCTGTCTTACGCATTGAGTTATTAACAGCATGAGCGATGCAATTAATTCACGAATGATTACTGATTGTGTTAACAAATCTAAAGGCCTCATCCCTCAAATAACGCCTTCTTCTGGAGGGTATGTAGGGTCCTCAGCCCCCTCATTTATGTTTTCCAGTGGTGGTAGGGAGGGGAAAAGTAAAGGAGAAGAACCCAGCAGTGTTGGGCCTTTGGGAGAGGACACGGCTGCACACCCCGCAGCATGTGGCGGAGACAGGGGCAGCCTTCTCCTTCTCAGGCCCACTTCCCCTCCACACCTCACTGCCTTTTTATGTGGTCTGAATATTTAAATTTGCTGCTGAATTTCAGACTGAAGTTTGTCTTTTCTGGGACTGGGACAACTTGTCTTGACTTTTTCTGTTTCTCTCTACAGCTATATTTTGCTCAATACTGCTCTGTGACTGTGATTTAGCATCATCAAAAATATGGGGAAGTAGCAGAGAAGAGGCTCAGGGTCACACAGCTAGTCTTACCAAGTGCCAGGTGGCCTGTTCTGTTCTTGGATGTCTTTTCTTGCTAAAAGCACACAATTTTACATATGCTGCTTAATGCATGGCCATTTTTCCTTGACCTACCTGTCCTCCATCCCACCTCCCCTTGGTCTCCAGCAGAGACCAGTGTTAATGCCACTGCAGCCTGACTGACTTCTACTACCCTGTTACAGACTTTAGTTTGTTGAGGGTTGAGAACAACTTACCTCCATGGTTCCCTGGCTTCTACAGAGGCCTCAGTTTAGAAATGGAGGCTTTATTGCAGGTCATAGTGGTCCTAGTTGGCAAGCGGTATTTAGGGATGGAGTCACTGGAAATGCTCTTCATACTCCAAGAGGATGTAGCCTGTTTGTTCTGATGAGGCTGCTAGGACCTTGTCAGTACCTGAACTTGGCCACCCGAGCAGGTATAGAGGGATTATTCCCAGTCCAGAACAGTCTGCCTGCCATGGCAGCAGGCTTTCTGGGGAGACTAAGTGCTTTCTGGACTTTACCCAGGCAACAGGCAAGTTCCATCCATCTGTTCTTGTTGGTCCCTGGAGTTCCTGCAGAGAGTTTGATATGGTTTAGTGAGCTTATATGCTTATGTAGTGGAGCTTATTTCCAAGGATAAGGTGT
The DNA here is from genome assembly GCF_000696425.1 of Galeopterus variegatus. Classification (NCBI taxonomy): domain Eukaryota; kingdom Metazoa; phylum Chordata; class Mammalia; order Dermoptera; family Cynocephalidae; genus Galeopterus; species Galeopterus variegatus. The sequence goes on along the minus strand of NW_007728108.1, from coordinate 86,285 downwards.
TTTAGATGACAAATCATCCCTGTGTCATGCTCCCTGCTCATTTAAAAATTATGTTTCAATTTAAACTTGACCTCATTCTCTCCCCCAATCCTTACTGTGAGGGCACTGCTCTTTCTCCCCAGGCATTTAGAGTAAAACCTTGTTCTCTTCTGGCTGGGACGTTATCCCCAATGCTTTATTTAATTAGTATCTGAGGGGTTAGCTGATAATTGGTAGGGTTTGAGCCTGGAATACTAGTAATTAATGGAAAATCCTGGAAGACCAGAAAACCAAAGGAAATGCCCCAATCCTTACTGTGAGGGCACTGCTCTTTCTCCCCAGGCATTTAGAGTAAAACCTTGTTCTCTTCTGGCTGGGACGTTATCCCCAATGCTTTATTTAATTAGTATCTGAGGGGTTAGCTGATAATTGGTAGGGTTTGAGCCTGGAATACTAGTAATTAATGGAAAATCCTGGAAGACCAGAAAACCAAAGGAAATGGATCAGTAATGGGGAATAAGGACTCTTTAAAAAAAAAAAAAAAAAAAAACTCTTTTGGGCTTGTGGGGTGGTTGCTATAAGGTCAGAGTGGAGGAGTAACTTGTACGGTGTGTGGTTCAGTTAGAGCAGGAGACCTGATCTGGCTTCAGCAAAAGCTCAGTGACTCACTGTCTCTGTGTCTTTGAGCAAATTACCTAACCTCTCTGTGCCTCACATGTGTCATCTGCAAAATACAGGAAGCACTAGTATGGTCCTGTACAGTCTGTTACCAGGGTGAAATGATTTGGTAGTCATAAAGCAGTCAGAGCAGTACTGACACAGAGTAATGCACTTTGAGGGTTTTTTTCTAAAACTATATGTGGTCTCAGCAGTGTGTTCTATTTTCCGCATGGAGGGAATAAAAAAATCTTTTGGAAGAGAGCCAGCATGAAGTAGTGCAAATTTTAATCCATGAGCTGTAATTCATGTGAATAAAACAAAGTTCTAGAGCCACCGTGAAGAGTGGCACATTTGCAGTTATTTTTCCTCTCTTGGTTTTGATGTGATAATGTTTGGCTCTTAGCTCTGGATGTCTAAGGGAGCCTGGGGTGAATCACGGCAGTGAGGTAGGGCCTCACTTTTACTTAATGGAGTTTTAGGAAGTGTTCTTTTTTTCTACAACTAGAGGAGGAGAGAGGGTCTGTCTCAAAGGGAGATGGGGAGACTGTACCTGGGCGATGAAGTGGGAAAGTCCCCTGATTCTCAGCAAGGCTCCATTGTGTTCTCTTCCACTGAGTTCCAGATGAGTGACAAGGGACATCTTAGGAACTGTCCTGACATCAGCTGTGATAATATCCAGAAATGTATAGGCTTAGTTATCTGTGAAGTTAGGAGAAAAAAAGATGGAACTGGCAGTTTTATGCTGAGAAAAGGCTGGTTTAATTGCAGATGGAAACTCTCATAACTAAGACTGACGCAGGATCCCACTGGCATTGTGCTAATTGTTACCTTAGTCATCTCCCTTCAAATATCTATTCTCCCCCTCTTATTGTAGGCACCCCCTTTTACTCCAGACAGTAAGTTACCTCGTGAAGTGGCTATATTTTCTGTCCTCCCTAACAGGAAAAGCTAATGAGATGAAATGAGATGCTGGGAAAGCTTGGAGAAATAATTGCCAATCCTCCTTTCTCCATTTTTTGCATGGAATGTAGACTTGAGGGCTGGAGCTCTAGTGGACGTATTTGACCATGAGGGGATCTGAAAGATGAAAGCCACACACTACGAATGGTGGAGTATTTAGAAGGATCCAGGGTACTCGATAATCATGGAGCTGCTAGGAACTAATTATCTCCAAATTCTTTGGTGTAAAAATGATAAGCTTCCATCTTGTTTACAGCACTGATTTGGGTTTTATATTTTAGGAATATAAAACATAGTGTGACAGACTTTTAGGAAAGGTTTTCTGAATTTAAAAAAACTAATTATTATATTATGGGCTATAATAAAGCTGTTGATATTAGTAATCCTAACTTCTGGGATAATGTGATCTGAAGCAGTTTGTGTTGACATCGATGTAACAGATTAGTAACTGAATAAGAGCAAACAAATGGATAAACATAATGACCAAATAAAAGATAATGAATACTTAATACAGCTATAGTTATTAGAGATTAGAGACGAAGGCAGCCAGGAGTCAAAATATGTTTGAAGCTTTCAGACATTCTATAATGAGAAAAGGGAAATACTGTTCTTCATAATATGAACTGGAGAGTTCCCTTGTGGAGGGAAGGGGGTGGGATATGGATTGCCTGTATTTGTAGAATTACATGTTATTTCAACTGTGGTTAGGATTTGAATAAAGGAGAGAAAGATTTACACTGATAGCCATGAGAAACATCTCCAGATCAATTTTTTCTTAAGATTCAACATTTCTTAATTTATGTTTTAAAAGATTATTTATTTCTTTATTTAAATTTTATTTAACATGAGACCAGTAGGATGATGGTGCTAAAAAAAAAATAGACTTTTTCAGTCAAATAAACTGGATTAAAATCCTGACATCCAGTAATTAAACATTGGACCTAGAATGAGTTACATAAATATTCTGAAGGTCAGTCTCTGTGATGGTCAACCTTAAGGGTCAACTTGACTAGACTGAAGAATACCTAGAAACCTGGTAAAGCATTATTTTTGGGAGTGTCTATGAGGGTGTCTCCAGAGGATATTAGCATGTGACTGTGAGTGAATTGGGTGGGAAAAAACTGTCCTCAATGTGGGCTGACACCATCAATTCTGTTGGGGGCCCAGAAAGAACAAAAACAGAGGAAAAGGCAAATCTCTCTGTCTCTGCTGGAGCTGGAGTACACTCTTCTCTCCTATCCAGAGACATCAGAACTCCAAGCTATTCAGCCTTTGGTTTCTAGGACTTGCACTAGTGATACCTCTGGGCTCTTAGGGCTTTGGCCTCAGATTGAGAATTATACCATCTGCTTCCTTGGTTCTGAGGCTTTCAGACTTGGACTGAGCCATGCCACTTGTATCCCAGGGTCTCCAGTTTGCAGATGGCCTATTGTGGGACTTAGCTTTCATAATCACATGAACCACTTCTCGTAATAAATCCCCTCTTATATGCCTATATACATATCTTATTGGTCCTGTCTCTCTGGAGAATCCTGTCTAATACAGTTTCCTTATCTGTGAAACAGAAATAATATCTGACCACTGAGCTGTTATAAGAAAAACTGAGTAAAATAACTTACACTAATATAGTACAGTTTCTCATACAAATCTCAATAACCGGTAGTTTATACTTTCCTTTTTTTCTATTTTCTTTCTTTCCATCATCCCATCAACAAGTATTTAAGAAATTCTTACTATATGCCATGTAATATGATAAGAGGTGATAGAGTGTAAATAGAATTATTTGTGTCCTCAGGAAAACCTTTTGGAGTGATGGAAGTGTTCTATGACTTCATTGCAATGGTAGTTGCACAATTGCTTACATTTTCTAAAACTCATCAAACTGTCTATTAAAATGGATAAATTTTGTTGTATGTAAATTAGGCCTCAATAAAGCTGTAAAAAAGTATTTGGGCCTGAATGGAGCTACCACAATGGTGTAGAAAAAGAGACATTAAGCAAATCATCACCTAACTATAGAAATACAATTTTGGGATTAGGAAGGAAAATAAAAGGAAACAAGAAAGGCTGGGAGAGGTGGAGGGCCACCAGTACCTTCTGGACATGACGTCTATTCTGATTGTCATCACCCTCGTCAAGTTTAATGCCTTCTGGGATGTCCATTGGTCGATGCTAATAAGGATGATATGTAGTCACACCTCTGAGCTACATCTGACTTAAAGGAAGGCCTTCAAGTGGGAAGCTATTTTCTTTTTTAACAAATACCTATATTTAAGGTATACAACATGATGTTATGAAGATGTTAACATTGATGTCTCATCAGCAGGACATGCAGTCAGTGTGCTGCAGTCATAATTTTGCTGTCCTAATACATGGCAATATCCATAGTATCGATGTCATATGACTCACTGATTTATATAATAATATCTTTACTAGATTTATGAGCAAGATCTTTGTTCAGGAATAAGTAGAGATAATCAGACCATAATTTAGTAATGTCTATGATTTGTTTTTGGGTTTTTTTGGACATATATTCTAATCTATTAAAATGAAAAATAACCAAGGTTTCTCTCTCAGATCAGAAAATTTGATTTGTCTTAATAGAAACCACATAAGTAATAAAATCATCAGATATTGTACATAGATCAGTAACCAGTTTCAGGCTATGTGATGTCAGTCACTCTGGGTATGAATCAGTGGCATCACCTTCATTTCTGCAAAATATTGTAAATTTAAAATTGTGGTTGGCTAGTAAAGAAAGAAAACTGAAAGATTGCTTCAGTGGGAAAACGTTTCAAAATTAAATTTGATTTGTAAAGCCTGTGTTTTCAGTTTAACCAAACAAAAACAAACAAACAAACAAATGGGATAAAAATAAAGTCTTATAATGTAAAGTATGGGAATAAAGAAATATAAATTAGAATAAGATTGAAATACTCATGATTTAAAAAAGGGAAAAAATGAGAATAGGAGGAACTAGAATGATTAAATATAAGATACACAGTGTGACAGGTAACTTACTACAACGGATTTATTTGTGTTTGTGAAATTATAGTTTAAAAAGCATTTTCAGATTATTTAGCAGTATGGTGCTGAATTATAACTATCAGTAGCCTTATATATTTGCTGATGGATTATCACTGCTAGAGGTTTTTCCAGAATGATCAATTTACAATTACTTCTAGATGCTATAATTATTCAATAAACAGGACAGAGTCTAGAGCTAACAGGCTGTATAAGGAAACAGTTAAATGCTTTATGTGAGTCTAGAAGAAAAATACAAACAATATTCTTCTTACTAGTTTTAGAATGCGTTATCACTGGACCACACCACTTGTCACTTGTCCTGCTTAGAATCAAATTAAATAGGGCAGTAAATTAAAACAAAAATCTTATTCATCAGATGGGTGTGAAGCCTTTAAATAAGAAGCTTTATTCTTTTTAAGAAAATAAATTACAGTGTGCATATTTAAGGTATACAATATGATGTTATGAGATACATATATATGTAGTAAAATGCTTCCAATAGTGAAACAAATTAACGTATCTATCATCTCACATAATTACCTATTCCCCCCACCCCCCCTGGAAAGAGCACCTATAATCTCACTTAGCAAAAACCCTGAGTACAATGGACTATCATTTACTATAGTCTTCACGTGGCATGTTGTGCATTAGATCTTTAGACTTCATCTTACATGTCTGCTAATTTGTATCCTTTGACTTACAGCTTCTCATTTTCTCCCTTCTCCCCCTAACCGTGGTAATCATGTTTTAGTTTTATTCTCTCTCTTTGTATATTTAACTTTTTTTTTTTTTTTTTTTTTTAGATTGCACATTCACATGGGATCATGCAATGCTTTTTTTTTTTTTTTAGATTGCCCATTCCAATGTGATCAAGCAATGCTTTTTTTTTTTTTTTAGATTGCCCATTCCAATGTGATCAAGCAATGCTTTTTTTTTTTTTTTAGATTGCCCATTCCAATGTGATCAAGCAATGCTTTTTTTTTTTTTTTATTTTATTTTTTTTTTTTTTTTTTTTTTGTAGATTGCACATTCACATGTGATCATGCAATGCTTTTCTTTCTGTGTCTGGCTTATTTCACTTAGCATAATATCCTCCAGATCTATCCACGTCGTGGCAAATGACAGGATTTCCTCCTTTTTTTTTTTATAATACATACATGTGGAGTACAGTGTTGATTTTCAATAACTGTGTACAATGTGTGGTGGTTAGATCCATATAGTTAGCTGATTCATCATTGCAATATGCTATCATTTTTTGTGTCCATTGACCAATTCCTCATTAGCATCCCCCTTTCTCCCCCTCCCCTTTCCACCTCTAGTTTTCTAAAAGTTCTATGTATTACTGTGATTTTTGTTTCTTTCTTTCTACTCTCTTTATTGTTCATTTGTTTATTTATGGATTCAGTTCCTGATTATGAGTGAGAACATGCAGTATTTCTCTTCCTGTACCTGGGTTGTTTCACTTAACATAATTTTCTCCAGGCTCATCCACGTTGCTGCAAATGGTAGAATTTTATTCTTTTTTATGGCTCAGTAGTATTCCATTGTGTATATATACCACAGTTTCCTTATCCAGTCATCCATTGATGGACACGTAGGTTGCTTCCATTGCCTAGCTATCGTAAATAGAGCTGCAATAAACATGGGAGTGCAGGTATCCCTTCGAGGATTTCTTCCTTTTTAAAGCTGAATAATATTCCATTGTGTATATATACCATAGTCTATACCTATTCATCCTTTGATGGACACCTAGGTTGTTTCCACGTCTTAGCTATCATGAACAATATTCAATCAACATGGGGGTGTAAGTATCTTTATGACGTGGTGATTTCATTTCCTTTGGGTATGTACCCAGAAGAAGGATCACTGAGTCAATAGGTCTATTTTATATTTCTTTAGAAATCTCCATACTGTTTTCCATAATGGCTACACTGATCTACGTTCTCACCAACAGTATAGAAGGGTTCCCTGACTCCAAGCCCTGGCTAGCACTTGCTATTTTTTGTCTTTTTGATAATAGCCATTTTGACAGGCGTGAGCTGTTATCTCATAGTGGTTTTGATTTGCATTTCCCTGATAACTACTGATGTTGAGCACCTTTTCATGGACCTGTTGGCTATTTTTATGTCATCTTTGGAGAAAAGTGTATTCATGGCCTTTGTCCATTTGGGGAGCGGGGGAGGCAGATGGAAGGCAATGGGCCAGTACTGGGATCTGAACCCTTGACCTTGGTTTTTTCAACTCTGCACTCTAACCAACTGAGCTAACTGGCCAGCCCTATTTTTAGAGATCCCGTGGGACTTTTATTTTATTTTATTTTTTGGCAGCTGGATGGGATGGGGATCAGAACCCTTGACCTTGATGTTGTAACACCGAGCTCTAAACCAACTGAATTTTAAAATTGAGTTATACATTTTCTTGTTATTGAGTTGTATGAGTCCTTTATGAACTAGGATATTAACACCTTACCAGATATATGGTTTGCAAATATTTTTCCCATTCCATAGTTTGCTTTTTCATTCTGTTGATTTTTTTTTTTTTTTGCTTTGCAGAATCTTTTTAGCTTGATGTAGTCCTATTTATTTAAGGAAGTCTTATTCTTATGACCTTTCTGTTCTATGGTGTTTATGAACTAGGGCTTTGCAGAAATGTGAGAGGTGGGAAACTGGTGAGAGGGGCTGTCCAGGTTTGAAAAGAGCTTTGAGCAAACTCAGGGGCTTTCAGATTTCCTGACCTTTCTTTCTCCCTTCTTGCTTACCCTCCATTTCTCCAGAACACTCTGCTGTACCCAGTCCTGAAAAAATACATGTAATGGGGATCTTCAATAGAATTATCCATGCTTATAGAATATATACATATGTTTATGTAAACTATGTCTCCATTTATATGACAAATTATATAACACAAATATAAGTTATATACATACAGGTTTAACTTTTCTTTATTTCTCATCTTTCCACAGTGTCTACTTTAGGATTAGAATCCAGACTTGAGAAGGATACCACAGGGATGGATATTTAACACACTTATTTAATTAAAAAAATTAAGCAGATTTTCAGATGAAGAGTAAATTATGTTCCATGTTAGTTATATAACTTATATGATACATATCAAGGGCTGGTAGTAGCTGAGGTTACACATCGCTGGTTTCACAAAGAGCTATTTCTTGTGCTGAAAAAGTAGTCAAAGGTGAATCTGCTGATAGGTAAGTTTGGACCTTATTATTAATCCTTTGCCAATTAAGAATGAGACATACAAATGCCTGTTTTGGGGAAAGGGATAATTTTCAAACAGTGCAGGGTTTATCAAAAAGTGATAAATATGGTATGTTATATAAATTATATATTATATTAATGGTATATTATAAAATATATGATCATATTAATTATGTATTTATATATTATACATATTAGTCAGTATGCAAAGAAAATGGGTAGTATTATATAGTTTTTGTGTATCCTGATCTATTACTGAACTTGTGGAAATTCCTTTCCATGGTCTTGTCAAGCTCTCACTCATTCTTTATAGTGGCTGGAGTCTTTCCTCCCCAACCTCTAATCAGTGGTAAAGTCCTAGTGAATTTCCTTTACATAGCAGTGATCTGAAATGAGCTGCCAGTAAATCTTTATGATGTTACTTCTTGTACACCAGTTTTACTTAAAACTCTCTGTTTACACTACAATTTTAATACTGAGTCTGTTCACTGAGGTCCCCTGTGTGTTGGTGCCCTGCAGCCTCTTGTTCTTTCTCGTTCTGCTCTGGAGAATATTCTATATATTCAGGGCACAGTTCTGGAAAGAGTTGCTCACTAATACCCATTTTATTCCAGATAACGTTGTTTTTCCAATTTTTGGAATCTGGGACCAGGTGACTTCTGTCTTGTCTCATCTTTTATTCTAAAGTGAAATAACTTCTGAAATTCCCAAAGGCTGCAACAAGAAGTATTACATAGAAACTGAAAGGCCACATTTGAGAGATACTATAAAAAGTGTGCTTCAAGTTTCACCTGTTATTTTTCCTAAAATGGATCTAAGAGCCCAGAAGCTGGTTGCCAGTTCGCCTTCCCCAACTCCCTTTTCACAATCACTTTTCTTCCACTTCATGATAAAAAAAGTCTTTCTTTCACTCATCCTGAGAATGACTAAGAAGCACTGCTCTCTGGTCCAAAATCCCCACCAAAAAAAGGGATAGATTGTTTTTTTTTTTTTAAGTGTCATTTATGGCAGAGAGTGCTGAAAGTACAGAGAGAGCTTAGGTAGGAAATACTGAAGGCGGCATCACCCGATTCCCTCCAGGAGACAGACATGCCGAGGCTCCAGGACTCTCCCTCTCATTCATCTGTGTCTATCAATCTGTATCTGTTTTCCTTTCCTCAATTTCTTATTTATTTATTTATTTTTTCAGAATACTGTGACACTTGTACATTTTTGTGGGGTACAATATGCTGTTTCAATACATGCAAATACTGCACAGTGATTCACTTAGTTAGATGCATAGTTTTGTACCCATTAGTCCACCCCTTCTCCTCCCCCTACCCCACCCTACCTGGCCTCTGGTAACCATTATTCTACTTTCTACTTCTATGAGAACCATTTTTTTTCCTTTTTTTTAGATTTCATATATGAGTGCTATTATGCAGTATTTGTCTTTTTTTGCCTGACTTACTTCTTATCTCTTTGTTAATATCTATTTTAGGATTAGAGTCCAGACTTGAGAAGGATGTCACAAGAATACATTTTTAACACATTTGTTTAATTAAAAAAAATACAGAAGCCTTTTCATATGAAAAGTAAGTCTGATTAACCTGGTTGGTTTAAAAATGAGGACTGGATTTGCTCATGGAGTTAGATGGGAGAAGTTTTTCAAAACTTGAATATTCTTTTAGATGCTCTTTAGTTTCTTGGAATATCCCCCCCTACTACCTTTCTCATCCAGAAAATTTCACTGCATCCTATAGGTTTCAGCTCAGTGTTACTTTTCCACACCACTTACAAGACTGAAAGTATCTGTGGGTGGAAGAATCTGCCTTACAGAATCCTATTTTGTCTATTCCATCATGAGCATAATTGGACTTTAGCGTCTTGAAGCCACTGAAGGGCTCATTGGACTCTCTGAAGCTGAGAACCACATTTTCTCCATGAAGAGACCTATCTCCACTCCCACCCACTCTGTTGGAACCCGAGTGTCTTTTGTGCATAATTAGTTTAGGGGCCACAGTATTCGGAACAGGGAATTCTAGAGTAATTCCTTCAACTGCTCTTTGTTAGACCTTTGCCTTCATGGGTAGATTTCAAGACTATAGGAGGAGGTCCGTAGTGACAGAAATGAACAAAATTAACTTATTATTAATGCTGTAGCATTGCTGAGAAGTGGCTGTATTAATTTTATCTTGGGGGCAATCAAAGAACTAAGAGTGCATGGAGTATGAGTCTGTAATTTCCCATAGGGCAGGTATTTCTGTAAACATGTTACAAATCCAAATAAGCTAATTTCTTTTAAACACATAAGCATGTACACAGATCAAACTGCATATCATGGCAGACCACCTTAGAACCTGTTGGTCATAGAGACCGTGGGTGATCTGTCACTCCGGTGCACCTGTTCTCTCATTTATTTCTCACTGAGTCACAGTATCCTCAGAGGTACCACTCAGTTCCCAATGGCTTATTCTGAGACTTCAAGTATTACTTCTTAGGACTCCCTTCTATCCCCATTGGGAGGAGCATACCTTGCCTGCTGTGGACAGTGGACGGGAAGCCCTGTCAAACATTCCTCACATCTCAGGATATACCAGGCTGCATGTTCCAACCATGAGGGAAGAGGCCTCTGCAGTCCATGCACAGGGACTGTTTTAGTTTTCCTGGACCCCCATAACAAATAACATAAACTGGGTGGCTTAAACAATAAACATTTATTTCTCACAGTTTTGGAGGCTGTGAAGTCCAATAGCAAGGTGCTGGCAGATTCAGTTCCTAGTGAGGGCCCTTTTCCTGACTTACAGTTGACTGTCTTCTTGCTGTATCCTCAGATGGCAGATAGATAGACAGAGAGAGAGAGATCATCTTTCTCATTTCTCTTCTTAGAAGGGCACTAATCCCATTATGAAGACTCCACTTTCATGACCTAATTATCTCCTAAAGGCCATACCTCCAAATACCACCACATCGAATATTAAGGCTTCAACATATAAATATTGGGAGAAACTAAATCTTAAATCCATAGCAGGGAGTCATAGCAAGTCACCCCATGATTTTGTAGGTAAAATGAAGACAAGCTCATCCTTTGAGAATAATTCTAGAAAGGTCACTCAATGGCTGAGATGAGTCATGCAGAGATATAATCTCCTCTTGCTACTATTTATAAATGTGTTCTGTTATCAAGTTCAAGCAAAGTGTCCCGTGAAAATCTTTGTACCTAGAATGTAACCAAGGAAAGCCAAATAATGAGTCATGGGCTTTTAATAGCAGAATAGTAGCCAATGCAATGCATCTAAAGAGTCTACCGGCAGAACTTCATCATCGAGAGAGGAGGGAGCCCTGAACTCTTAACACAGGACAGAAATATTCTCATAGTGGAGATAGATGCAGATGGATGAACCAAGCTCTCACAGCTGGTGACAATATCCATGAAAGTGCTGCTGCTTTGGGGTTTTAATTACTTGTGGACCACAGACATTTGCATTTCAGGGAGATTTACTAGGGCAAAGAGTACATTGGGTATCTGATGTAATGATTATACTCTTATCTTCTGTTATCTTTCCCAATTAATTATTTTCTGTGTAAGCTGGTCTCTTGTGGATTTTAAAAAAAAGTTTTGCATAGACTTTGAGTTTGTGATTTATGCTCAAGACAAGTGTGTTCCTGTTGGGGGCCTGAAGCTCCACACCCCTTCTTGTGAGACCGCTTCTCCTTGACAATC
>NW_007728108.1:12135-69944 GCF_000696425.1 Galeopterus variegatus | reverse complement strand
CTGCCCACTAACTGGACAGGATTATGTGTCTTGGCCCTTCTTCCTGACGTTGATGTTATACCAGGAACTGAGCATGTGCCCATTCCCACTTTTGAACACATAGCTGGAAGAATAAAAAGAGCTATACAATTTCTTCCCTTGTTTGCAGGACTGGGAATTACTGCTGCAGTAGCCACTGGAACTGCTGGCCTTACACATTCTATATCCCAATATACCAAATTATCTAAACAATTAATCTCAGATGTTCAGATCCTCTCTCAGACCATTCAGAATTTGCAAGATCAATTGGACTCTTTAGCAGAAGTAGTGTTACAAAACCTCAGAGGTCTTGATTTACTAACTGCTGAGCAGGGAGGTATCTGTTTGGCTTTACAGGAGAAGTGCTGCTTTTATGTGAACAAGTCTGGAATAGTGCGTGATCGCATTAAACAACTGCAAGAGGATTTGGAAAAAAGAAGAAAACAGTTGGCTGACAATCCCCTTTGGACTGGGCTCAATGGATTTTTACCTTACCTCTTACCTTTATTAGGTCGTCATAGGTTTACTTCTTTTGCTGTCCTTGGGGCCTTTCCTTTTTAGTAAGGTCACTACCTTTATTAAGGAACAGATAGAGGCTATTCAAGCACGGCCCATTCAGATTCATTATCAACGACTGGAAATGGAACATTCCTCTAATGAGCGACATCGATCTGCTCGCCCTCCAAAAAATAGAGCTGAATGGTCAGAGACGGGTAAGAGGATGTTGTTCTGCAGCAACCTAAGACAGGGATATCTGTCCACCTACAGTTATTCCCAATGACGGGTAAGCTGTTATAGAATTGAACATCCCAACCTAAGCCAGACACAGCTCTTATTATGTTGGGCTATGTTTCCATTTCTCATATAAGAAAAGAAAGGGGGATATGTTGGGGACCTGTAGCCCCACACCCCTTCTTGTGTGACCAGGCCTACGTGACAACCTGCTTGTGTCAGATGTCTGTGCTTACGGGATATCTGCCTCATAATCTGTTTGTGCCTGGGACGCTGTGCTCCTGGCTATGCAAGTCTACTCAAGAGTGACCTCTTATCTCCTTCCAAGTTTCTGCTTTCTTGTAAAGGTTGGGGGCTTCTTCGCATCAGAGATTTTCTGACTTTGTTTCTTCTCAAAATCTTATCATATTCCTGCATTCCTAACTCCTTACAATATGCCTGCTTTTTCCTATATAAGATGTAACCTAAGAATCAATAAACGAGACTTGATCAGAATACTGTCTTGTCTCCCATCTCTCACGTCTCTTGCTTCCATCCCATTCCCACTCCCCCCTCCAGGGTCTGCGTTGAATATCCCACGGGTCGGGACAGACTTGGTGTTGTCAGCACCACACTGTCCCGAGTGAGCCACGGGCTGGCCCTCCCACTCACTTTTCTTTACTTGTCTTTCTTTCTTTTCTCTCTCTCTCTCTCTCTCTTTCTCTCTCTCTCTCTGTCTCTTGTCCCATCCAATTCCCACTCCCCCCTCCAGGGTCTGCATTGAATATCCCGCGGGTCGGGACAGAGGACCACACTTTTAACTATGAATTATTTATGTAAACCTTAAGAAGTTGGAGTTTATCATAAAAAACTTTTTCTTCAGAATCAGGTAATAAAATACTTTTACTGATAATTTCCCATTCTCCTCCGGGGTACCCCTGCAAAAATAGGAAAACCAAATATCAAGGTTCAGTTAAGCCAATGCGATCCCATCTAAGCATCACATCTAGTGGTTTGCACTTTTGTGAGTGGCTTTCATAGCAGTTGATATGTCAACTGAAGAGTTAACTAATCAATGATAGCCAGGAAAGCTTCAATGTCACACAACTCAAGTTTTTCAATCTAGTATATACCAGCACAGTCCAACCTTTCAAATTCAGCAGTGTTTTATTTTTTTTTTTTTATTTTTTTTTTTTTTTTTTTTTTTTTGCTGTTTGTTTGTTTGTTTTACCTCCTCTAACATCTGCCTCACATTGCTAGGAAGAGAAGACAAGCAGGAGAAATAAACATATATATTTCCTAGTTTCCTATCTCATCTCCTTGCTTTTCCTCTTTATTTTCATAACATTTTTATGTAGAAGCCTGTGGAAACAAAACATTTGCAGAAAATGGCCAGGGTTTGCCATATATAAATATGTATTGGCATTTAACATGGAGAAAATAGTTCTTTATAATGAGCAGGATTATACCATATCATGTTTGTAATATTATTCATTGTTAAGTAGGGTAATTGGAATCCCTTTCACTTAATTTAGTTAGAAAACATCAACAAGATTGTCTAAATTCCTAACAAAAACGATTTTTATACACTGTGAATAAATTGGGAAATACAATTTAAATCTTAAAACATAATTTTAGTGGACAGAGATCCCCATAATAATTAATGTAAGAAATAACTGAAAAACATTTAGTATATAAAGTAATGAGTAATATCTTAAAAGATTGAAAGAAACTAAGACATGTACAGTATTCAACTCTACGATAGTTTCAAGTAATTATTGAAATATTTTGACATATATAAGAATTTCACTCAATTGTTTGCAAATATATACTAGCTCTAATTTGCTTATATTTTATCATAAAATTAATTTAATGAATGCATTTAAAAACAAAATTCTTATCTATGTGTACATACTGCAGAACAGTGCTAATACAGTAGCCCCTGGCCACATTTGACTAAACTTAAATTAATTAAAATAGGTACAGTGTAAAATTCAGGTCTTCCACTGTACTGGTCACATTTCAGGTGCTCAATAGCCACATGTGCCTGGGGCAATCACATCCATATTATGTATTCTATGTGAACATTCCCATCATGACAGAAAGTTCTATTGGAAAGTGATGTTATAGAACTGATCTAGTGATAGCATAAGCATATGAACAATACGTTTTAATGCATGTTAACAAGTACTTAATAAAAAAGGTAAGATTTTTCTAATGCATTGCAATATATAAAATACACAAGTTTCCATCACTTGAGAAGTATAATTTAATTTTAAAATTAGAGTTTTATGCAAGCCCTTAATTAGTCATCAAACTTTATTAGGAAAAAAAATCAGAGAGTCATGATGGATTATGCTCATTCTTCCATATATATTGATTTCTTCTAACCTTCAGAGAAGGTTTAGTTGTGACATATCAAAATAGTTATTACATCTATTTTTAAGACCTGTATCCACAGGCAACAACATCTCAAATGTCAAAATGCTAATTATTTTTATTTGATCATTGCACATTTTATACATGTATCCAAATATCATATTACACCCCATATACATGTAAAATTATCATGTGTCAATTAGAGGTAAAAATTTTAAAAAATAAAATAAAGTTTATTGTGTATACAAAAGAACAGTTCCCAAAATGGGAGAGCTCAAATGGAAAGTGGTAACAGGATGCACAGCTTTACAGACTGGCTTATAAAGCAAAAAAGAGGAAGCTGTTTCACCTTTGCAATGTTTGGTTTTTAACATGAGGCTTTCAAGACAGCAGAGAATTGATTGAAAGTAATCATCCTATGCCGTTTTTGCAAGGTAACTTAAGTTTTGTTTATCAGAGGCATTTACAAGAAATAACCTAAGTTACTTATGTGAGCTTTTTTTTTTTTTTTTTCACTCTCTCCAGGAGATTCTTAATTCTGGTCTCCATTTTATTTTATTTTAGCGCAAATGACCTGAACCTTCGACACATTAGTAAATCTAATACCTGGAAAGTTACAAAATCTTTACCTAAGAACAGCAGTCTAAAGTCTTCAGCTATACACTAATTTGAATGATTTTACACAATTATAGGCATAAAACCAGAATAATAAATATACTGGTGGTAAACTTACAAGTGTTATATGGATCTAAAAAACAAAAGCACACTAAAATATAAAAGTAGAATAAATGTCTGTTCTAGAAACCTGAATGTAAAATACTTAGAAAGATTTCATTGCCCATGCAGAATGCTAGCTGGCTAATTTCTAAATGTCTCATGAATTGTCTTTACCTTGGTAACTTAATGAAAATATGATCTATATCCACTTGGTTTTGCAGCATATAAATGTTTAGAATCACCATAGAAATATTTAGAGTCATGAAGACTAATTCTACTTTATAGAAAGGCAAGTTTTCTTAAGGTTGCTCGATCATTGTAGGATCAAGTACACGGGAAGCTAGTGATTTGATTCAGACATTTGATGACATCAGCCTCTAATAGATTAATATACACAACTTTAGCCAGACAAATTGGGATTCTGTATTCACCTGTTGGGCACCATATTACTGTGGTTTGGTGGATACTTACACCGTGAAACATATTTTATTTATTTTGCAAAACTTTTTCTATCTCTAATTTGTTTCATTATATGTTGGTTTTATCCTACCTCTCAGAACAAATATGTGATTTCTTATAAAACTCCTCTTCTGCTCTGCATACACATATATACAAATAGCTTCTACAATTGAGAGTGTACTAGAAGTATAAATATTGCCCATAAGAGATCTATATTTAAAAAATCAATATCAAAATATAAGATGGACACTTCTGAAAAATTTCCTTGAGATTCAGGATTTAAGCTAAAGTAATTGGACATTGTTTTCTTAACAGGCCAAATATAAAACCACATTACTGATGTTTACTCAATTACTATCATGATTAACATTTGTGAAAACTTTATTTATGGTTATATTTTTAAAATTCACATTTCCTTTCATCAAGAAGCTTAAGTTTGAAGAGAAACAAGATGGCATGATCAATGAGAGAAGATGTTGATTTGACAGAGCACTTCATTGAAAACAAGAAAAATCAATTAAACTCTCTGGGCTTCTGTTTCATTAGATGTAAAATGAAGAAGTTGAACTTCATTATTTTTGGCTGAACTTCTAATATTATGATGTTATAACCCTAATAAGAAAATAAGGCAATCACAAAAAAAAGGGTTATAAAACCAAATTGAAGTCAAATTAATAAAATGAGTATTATTGTATCATTAAATAGTTCTGTTTCATCTTGATTTTAGTTTTTATAGTGTTTTCTAAGCAAATCCCAATGAGTAAATAATCTGACTCCCTTGCAAGTTGGATGTTCCATTCACTGTGTTAATCTTTTTCAGAACTCTACAGAATCCTTTATTAAGGAAAATAATATTCTAGGTGGGTAAATGGTATTCTAGTGAACTTAGTATAGTATGATCAAATTACTTTAATCTAGTCTAAGGGTAGAGAAATGTCACTGAGGCTTAGGAAAACAACTAGATGGCAAGAATATTTTAGGAGGAAAGCAAATGCCTTTCTTAAAAAGAGCACATAGAAAATGTAAATGGAATAATAAAACAGATGGTTTATTTTAGAAAGTAGAAATAATTTGATAAAAAGATTCTGCAAGTACAAACATTGACGTGCTATGTAGTTCATGACAGCATTTTGTGACAAGGGGAATTAGTATGGAAAATAACTCCTTTTCACAGTTTGACAATTGTGCTGACTCAGCACAAGAAACAATTTAAAAAGTTTTCTCTCCCTGCTTGGCTGTACCAAATCTTAATACTAGTTCAGAATTTGGCAAACTGTATTTTGCTGTCATATTTGCACTTGATTTGGATGGACAAATGACTTTGAAATCTGCCAGTTTTCCCTTTCTTTGTGATTCATCTTTCAGAAGAAGAACTATAATTCCAAAACCTTCTAGGTCTTAATCATCCCCTTTTTTGTTACAAAAGTCTTTCTTTGGAACAATGTTTACTCAATAAAATGCTGTGACATAAACATGTTAAAGCAAAATAAAAATTTTGGCCTCTGAAAGCCTCTGTACTCACTTGAGTTCTTACATATGAATCTCAACCTAACTTAACAGGTAAGCACATGGGCAAATTGAAAACCTAACTTAGAAGTGTGCTTCTGTGATGACAGCTGAATCTCAGCCAATTGCAGTCAACTGTTCTGTACCTCACTTCCTGTTTCTGTACAATGACTTCCCTTTTTCTATCTATAAATCTAACCAACTGATGGAGTTTGGATGTGTCCTCCCCTCCAAAACTCATGTGGAAATTTGATCCCTAATGGGGCAGTGTTGGAAACTGATTGAGTCATGGGGGCGGATCCCTCATGAATGGATTAATGCTCTCCCTGGAGGAGGGGGTATTAATGAGTGAGTTCTCATTCTATTAAGTTCCCATGAGAGCTCGTTGCTTAAAAAGACCCTGGCACCTTTTCTCTCTCTCTTGCTTCCTGTCGCCATGTGATCTGCTTGTACCTGCCGGCTGCCTGCCACTTTCCACCAGGAGTAGAAGCAGCCTGAGGCCCGTGCCAGATGCAGCTGTCCCAGAATTGTAAGCCAAATAGACCTCTTTTCCTTATAAGTTACCCAGTCTCAGGCATCCTGTTAGAGCAACACAAAACGGACTAAAACTTATGTGGAGATAATGGATGTGTTAATTTGTTCCACTATAGTAACCATTTTACTATATATATGTGTCTCATAGCACCATGTTGTATCCCTTAAATATGTACAGTGAATTATTTTAGAAAAGAGACAAAGCATGTAAACATTAGAAAGAAAGATAAGCTGTCATTATTAGCAATTAAAAACTGTGGCATGGACTCAAAGAGTCATAAAAAGTGCTTGAAGGCATCTAGAGAGTTCTGAAACCTTAATAACTTAATTGCTTGCATAGAATTAGGAATGAAGAGCACTTTTGAAAAACATACGTTAAAATGCTCCTCTTCAACCTTTCTCATCATCGACTACTTATTATGGTACATGGGTTGTTGTAGAGACTGAATGAGGTTGGATTTGAAGGTTATAAGAGAGCTATTAGCAGATAAGAGCATTGACTTCTGATTTCAGAGCTGTTTCCTCAGTTTGATTCCAGACTTTGTCATTTACCAGCTGTATTATTGGTCAAACTACTTCCTTTCCCTGTGCCTTAGTTTGTTCATCTGTAAAATAAGTATAATAACTCTATTTACCTTAAAGGGTTATTATAAGAAGTAAATGATTTACTATTTGTAAAACATTTAGAATATTGCTTGGCATATAGTTAGTGCTGTATAACTGTATTGTATTAGTCCATTCTGTGTTGCTGTAAAAGGATATCTGAGACTGGGTAATTTATAAGAAAGGGGTTTATTTGGCTTACGATTCTGGGACAGCTGCATCTGGCACAGGCCTCAGGCTGCTTCTACTCATGGCGGAAAGTGGCAGGCAGCTTGCAGGTACAAGCAGCTCATGTGGTGAGAAGAAGCAAGAAAGACAGAGAGAGGGGAGGTGCCAGGGTCTTTTAAACAGCCAACTCTCATGGGGACTAATAGAGTGAGGACTCACTTACTCACTGCCCCCCACCCCAGAGAGAGCATTAATCCATTCATAAGGGATCCACCCCCATGACATAAACAGCTCCCAACACTGCCACGCTGTGGTGGATCAGATTTCCACATGAGTTCTGGGAGGACAATAAATCCAAACTCCATCATGTATTAAGTGAAAATTTAAAAATGGAAAAATGTATAAACATTTTATCCTTTGAATATAATTTTAAATGGGGCAGAGTTTGATTCCATGATGCTGGATGGCATTAGAAGAGCAATAAATCATCCTAAGATTCAGTGTTCCTAATGTTTTTTGTCTTTGATTGTATATCATAAAACATTAAAGAATGATGTTGTAAGAAACCCAAGGTGGAAACTGGGAAAATGATTTGGCTCTATTAAAAAGATATACTCTTAGATAATATTTTCACAGAGAAAATAAATTTCATTGTTACATTTTCAAGTTATCACAAAGCATAAATTAATGTCATCCAAATTAATGAGGTTTAGCTGAGATGTTTTAAACTAGCAAGATCTGACAAACTAAATTGGGGCTATAAATGAAATTTAAGCATACAGAACTCATTTAGGAAACTTCATTATTTTTTGTGTTGCCAAGTTCCTGTTTAGCACATCAAAGAAGACTGTGCCACTTATTAGCTGTGTTTTAATTTGGGAGAATCACTCAGATTATTTAAAGCTTTTTCTTTATCAGTAAAATTGAGTTGACAGCAATTCCATAGCCTATCCTCCATAACCCCCCACCCTATCCCACTCTCCTCACAGGACAATTGTGAATATAAAGCAATTTCATAAACAGCAGAGCTGTATGGATAAGAGTGTGTATCTTGGTTTGGGTCAGAAGTGGGGCGGCAAGGTTGAGGCCAGCAAAACCCCCCCTCATTCCCACAGAGGAGCCCAAGGGTCTTCTGGCAGTGACTTGGTAGTTGCTTGGCTGGATGTGGACTTCAGGGGTGTGTGGCTGAGGCCCTCAGTACCACCCAACCCAGGAGCCCAGGGTGCTTCCGGTGGCAGCCTGGTGGTCATCGACGGGCTGGATGCGGATGTTTGGGGGGGCAACAGCTGAGGCCCTCAGCATCCCCCTACGCTGGTTACTCTTTGGAGAAAGTCACAATGTCCAGCTCATACCTAAGGAATGGCTGCCCTCTTTCAAGGTGCAGTATCTACATAAATTGTTTAGAATTGTTCTGCACAGAAGATTTGTTTACTTTTTTTCTACTTATATATTTATTAATGGTTTATTTATATCAGTATGGACTTGTAGATGTTTATTTTATGTTTTGGACTATAATCCAATACTACTTCACGTATTTTGTTGCTCACAATTTCCAACTTTGGCCACTGAGAGCTCTTTCAGTTAGCTCCTGTGCCCTTTAACATTCCCCCATCAATGTGTGTGGGCTTTTTGTGTGTGTTTTGTTTTGTTTTGTTTTGTTTTGTTTTAACTCTTCTTCCTTACTTTCTGCTGCTAGGTTATAATTTAGGTTTATCTTGTATTCTTCCTGCCCCAGTCCCAGATCAACAATTTCTCCAAAGAGCCCTGGTTCTTTTTTATTGCAGAATGGCATTAGAAACCAAGATCTAGAATGAGGCATGTTCACTAATACTGGGACGTGGTTTATTTTAGGTCCTATTAGCAGACAAAGCAAAGAAATATATGTGTGCATACTAACTTGTGTATATACACATATCTGTGAATATTTCTATATGTAATCATCTGTATCTATATTAAGATAAACATGAGTTCTTACTGATGTCTCCAACTCTAATCCATTAGTACATGGATCATTCTAGCTTCCTTCCCTTTTGTAATATTCCACTCCAACAATGAGACACTTGGCTCCTACCATCTGTCACTCATTTACTAAATTGTCCAATTCCAGTATACCTGTATGGCAGTATCAGAATTATTGACCCATACTTCTATTGGAAAAACTTTCACTGAGTACGGTGCAAAACTTCTGTATAATTCCTTTGCCTTAAGTTTTACAGACTACATTAATTTCTAAGATTACTTAGGTAACCTTATGTTCTCCCCAACTCCCTTGCATGAGATTATTTCACACACTTGTAATGCAGTTTCATTACCTTTTCACAGTCTGCATTTTTTTGTGATCTCCTGAACTCCTAAATGAAAACATTGTTTCACTCTTTATGTGAAAAGTTCTGTAGGTTTTGACAAATGTATACTGTCATGTATCTAGCATTGCAGAATTAAGCAGAATAGTTTCACCACCCTAAAATCCCCTATGCTTCACTTGTCAGGACCTTTCAGGGTAGGTCTACTAGTGATTACTTCTCTCAGTATTTATTTGTCTAAGAAAGTCTTCTCTTCTACTTCTGAAGGAAAATTTTACTGGACATTGAATTCTACCTTAGTGGGTTTTTATTCTTTCAAAATTTTAAATATTTTGTTCCACTCTCCTCTCGCTTTCACGGTTTCCAATGAAAGAATTCCAAAGTAAATATCATTCTTGTTCCTCTATAGATAGGTGGATTTTCTTCCTCTGACTTCTTTTAAGATTTTCTCCCTGTCTTCGATTTTTTGCAGTTTTAACATAATACAGCTAGTGCAGATTTTTGTTGTTGTTGTCATTTTCTTCTTGGTGCTCTCTGAGATTTCTGAATCTGTGATTTAGTGTCTGCCATTAATTTGGAAAATTCTCAACCATTATTACTTCAAATATTTCTTCTGTTTCTTTCTCTCTTTCTTCTCCTCTGCTATTCCCATTATTCTCATTATATATGTATGTATGTTTTTTGACTATTTCACAATTCTTAAATATTCTGGTGGGGGGTGTTTTGTTTGTTTGTTTTGTTGTTTGTTTGTTTGTTTTCATTCTTTTTTCTCTTGAATTTTCATTTTGGGAACTTTCTATTGACATATGTTTAAATTCACAAATTCTATCCTCAGGCAAGTCCAGTCTGCTAATGAACCCATCAAAGACATTCTTTATTTTATGTGTTTTTGATTTCTAGCATTTCATTGTGATTCTTTCTTAGAATTTCCATATCTCTGCTTGTATTACCTATCTGTTCTTTCATGTTGTCCTCTTTTAATGTCAAAGCCTTTAACATGTCAATCCCACTTATTTGAAACTTCCAGTATGATAATTCCAAAATCTACGCCATAACCAAGTCTTGTTCTGATGCTTGAGTTGTACTTTCAGATTGTGCTTTTTCCCTTTTGGCATGCCTTGTAATTTTTTTCCCTAAAACATGAACATGATGAATTGGGTAAGAGAAACTAAGGTTCAGAAGTGTTTCATATCCCTTTTATTCCTTCCCTCAGAGGAAACAGGAAAGCTATTGGGTGCTTGAGTTGCCTAATAGATTTCCTTACCCCAGTTATATAAGGTTCTAATAAAGTAGCTTTCCTTAGCTAGTACGCTTTTGTTTTGGAGAATGACCTCGGAGTATTTTAGTATAGTTACTTCCCCTCTCCCTGCCCAAAAGCTCAGGGAATTTTTATTGGGTCTTAAACTTGTGAGAATGGTGATATTGTTAGTAATGAAATCCATGAAAGTGTGAGGGCATCCGTAACACTAGATGACTACGAGTTTCTCACTCTCAAGCTAATCCACACTTAACCTCCATCAATTTGTCAAAATTCCCATTTAAGTTTTCCTACTATCTTATGGCTCCAGTGGCTTCGGCTCCATGTAAGTTCATCTAGGCTGTGATTCTCTGTATTTATCTTTCTTTTCTGATTTTAGGGTGGCAATTTGCACTGCAACCTCAATTGTCTGATGGGTCTAAAAAGTAATTGATTTTCAATTTGTTGAGATTTTTTCTTATTGTAAGGATGGGAGTGATGACTTCTAAACTTTTTACATGTCCAATCTAAAAGCAGAAGTTTATTATTCACTTTTAAGTGAAGTAGACACTTTACAAGGCAACCCACGTGCCTCTGAATAAGGTATATAAAAACGTATGTTTTATATATATGTAAGAATTATATTTTATTACATTAGGGTTAATTTAATGTAGCTTACTTTCTGAATCTCTCTTCCATTAAAACCCAACAGTTTATAATACTTCAAACCAAAGGCTGCTTAGAGTTTCATAAGAAAAGAGAAAAGCTTTACTTTTTTTTCTGCTACTCTATGAGAATTTCTGGATACTAGGCAATAAAATGTTAGTGAACATCATTTTAACATTACAGTATGCTTTTCTTATTTCAATAGAGGAGATATTAACAATCTAAACCACAGGCTGAAAGAACTAAATGTTATTGTTTCCCTTCTTATATTATAAAATTTTATTTGAGTGTTGTTAAACATCACATATTTTTATTAGAATTTCAATGGAAAATTAAATGATGGTGAGTTGGAAAAGCCATGACAGCTTTCCTTGAAAATGGGTGGAGTTGGTCTTTTATGGATGAGTAGCAGGGACATAAGAGGGCATTTAAAAAAGGTGATTCAACAGGAGCGAATTTATAGACAAAGTGGTATAATGAAAAGATGTTTTGTACTTTCTGATTTTGATATGACAGCAATTCATTTAAATGGTTTATCCAGTTGTCAATTGAATCTGTGAAGCTGGGACTAAGTGGAAGAAAATAGAAACAAGTTGTGCATGTTTCAACTCAGTTTGAAGTCATGCAAATGTGGCCAATAAATAAATGACTGATGTAGATTGATTATACTGATAGTTAAAACTTTACAGCCTAAGGCAGAAAACTAATAAAGGGAAATAGGGTAAACATATTTAGAAGGGTTTAACAAAATTAGATTATGGTGTCATGTGAATGGATATAAACAGACTAATAAAACATATTAATTGCATGACAAATTGAATAATATACTAAGTGTTTAAATAATACATCTAATATTGCAAACATTCCCAATTTTTCAGACATGCCTTCCAAAAACTGTACACTCAGACAGCATTAACCATTCCATCCCATCTAATCTATACATTATTTGCTTCAGCAATATATTTTCTTTCACAGTGCTCTACAGTGTACTTTTTTTTTACTATTGATTTGAAAGGTTTAGAGTTTGAGCAAAATACTAGGACAATCTGAGAGGTTTTATCACTAAATTCTTGTAAAGATTGTGTTCAGCAATACTTATCTTCCAGCATAGACATGTGGACTTTGTTGTATCTCCAGACATAGTGCAAGATTCTTTTTCTCACATCCACTCCAAGTTATGCAGACTCCACGATGATTATCTTTGCTATATATGTTTTTGCTATTATAATATCCTTTCTCAACATGTCATTGTACTTTGCTAACTTGTTATATATAATTTATCTCTTTACCAGTGATGGGTGTTGAGGGATCTTAATATAATTAACAACATATGCTCAAGTCATATGGGTAATAATGGGACTTTGCACACATCCCTGATTGTCACTGAAAATAATGAATAAAATTGGATTGGAAGGAAAACTGTGAGCCAGAAAGAAAAGCCTTCAATAAATGAGTATGAGTGACAAGAATTCGGGTAGCTGACTTCAACAAGAAGTAGCACACTATTTCTGGGATTGAGATACATATATTTTGCAACATTTAAAAAATATTCTAATTAAAAAGCAACATGTTCTCAGTATAATCAATGAAGCAATGTAAAGTTGCATAAATAAAATGGTAACCATATTTTTTCTCTTATTTTTATCCACTAACACCACTGAAACCAATTTGAACAATCTGAGACCTGTTCTTCCTTATTTATCTTCATGAACATTAGGGAAAACATAAACGCATATGCGATTGCTTTTCTCAGTTAAAAGTCATTTTGGGCATACCTACAAGTTATATACAGAGAGCTTTATACTTAGAAATACATAAATACTGTGCAAACATAAAAACAGTACTATATGAGATGATAGATATGTTAATTAACTTGATTGTGGTTATCATTTCAGAAGGCACACACATATCAAAACATCACGTTGTACACCTTAAATTCTACAATGTTTATTTGTCAATCATACCTTTAAAAAGCTGGGAAAAATGAATTCATAAAAATAAGTAGATGCCTATATAGCTAGGTAGGGTAACTATTTACAATAGCAGAATAATAATCCACTGGATAAATGTACTGTACTTCATTCATACATTCCCTTTCTCACAGCCAGTTGCTTTCTGGCTTTGTCCCTTCCACAATTGCAGAATATACCACTACATAAAGGTGCTTTTATTTCTAGTAAAATAATTTCCAAATGAAGCATTTTGGCTCAGAAAATATCTACATTTTTTGTATATTTTTAGTATTTCTTTAGTAAATGTTAATATACACTTTCCCAAAATGTTGTAGCATTCCTACTCTGTACCAAATGAGATTGCCCAATTTCCCATATCCTTGGAACTAAGAGCTTTTGAAGAAAGGAGCAAAAATTATTTAGAAGTCTCAATGCTAGCCATATGACTTCATCATTGCATGACCCTGAGATACATGTGATTGTAAAAGTAGGAAAGAGAAAGAAAGAGAAAGCTTCCAATTGAGGAGGCTAAAGGGGAAGCAGTAAACTCATATGATATGCAGGTTTCAGTTAAGGCCAAGATATTACTGAAACTAGATATTTCTACTTATGCATGAAAGACAATTTAATAAATTACGTTGCTTTTCTAGGCAATTCTAAGACACTAAATTTTGTTTAGTAATACGATTTAATAATAACAATGTGGTGGTAGCCACCACCGTGGGACACCCCCAGCCAAGGCAAGTGTGCACAGCCCAGAAAAGCCATAAAGGCCCTGGGACCTCAGGGCCCTGAGCCATCTAATTGGGAACAGGCACGCACCATTGCGGGACTCCCAGCCCAGTCCAATCCACATGGCCCAGAGAGGCCGGAGCCTCTGGCCCACAGGCACGAAGGCATCCATGCCAAATTGGCAGTTCTGGCAGGATTCTACCAGACAACAGAGTCGAACGAGTGGACAGTGAAATCCCCTGCCACAATGACTAAACACCAAAGGAAAGATAAAAGAAATATGAAAAATCAAGAAAGTACACCACCAAAGGGTAATAATAACTCTCAAGCTCTGGATCCTATAGAACAAAAAGTTCTTGAAATGACTGACAAGGAATTTCAAGCAATAATTCTAAGGAAACTACATGAGATACAAGAAAACTCAGCTAGACAAAATGATGAAATGAGGAAAAGTATACAGGACCTGAAAGAAGAAATGTTCAAGGAAATCAATGCCCTATAAAAGAATGTAACAGAGCTTGCCAAGTTGAAGAATTCATTCAATGAAATAAAAAACACAAAAGAGAATTTAACCAGCAGGCTAGAATAAGCAGAAGAAATAATTTCTGACCTTGAAGATGGGCTGTTTGAAATAACACAGGTGGACAAAAAAAAAAAAGAAAAGAAAAAGAAAAAAAGAATTAAAAACATTGAAGAAAATCTAAGAGAGATAACAGACAATCTTAAGCACTCAAATATCCGAATCATGGGTATTCCAGAAGGGGAGGAAAAATGAGGTTGCATTGAAAACATATTCAAAAAAATAGTGGCAGAAAACTTCCCAGGGATAGTGAAAGACACAGATTTCAGATTCGGGAAGCTCAAAGATCCTCAAACATACTCAACCCACAAAGGTCCTCTCCAAGACATGTTACAGTCAAATTGGCAAAACTCAAAGACAAAGAGAGAAAATTAAAGCCTGAATCAGACTAACATCAGACTTTTCATCACAAACCTTAAAAGCCAGAAAGGAATGGGATTATATATTCAAAATACTAAAAGATAAAGATTGCCAGCCAAGAATAATTTACCCAGCAAGGCTAATCTTCAAAAAGAAGGGCAAATAGTATATTTCTCAGACAAACAAAAACTGTGGGAATTAACTACAACACGTCCGGCCTTATGAGAAATTCTCAAGGCAGTACTGGGATTGGTACATGAAAGATAACCACAACTGCCATCAAAACTCAAGAAAAATCAAAACACACTACTAAAATAAAAATGCTAACAATGAATAGAAAAAAAAAGTTTATCTACCACACCTAGAACCAAAAAATACAGAAGACAAACAGTAAGTCAGAAAGAAAGGAACAAAAGACACATAAGAAATCCAAACAAAAATCAATAAAATGCTAGGAGTAAATCAGCACCTTTCAATAACAACTCAATGTAAAATGATTAAATTCCCCACTCAAGAGACACAAACTGACTGACTAGATTAAAAATGTGGACCCAACTATATGCTGCCTTTAAGACACTCACCTCACCTGTAAAGACACACATAGACTAAGAGTGAAAGGGTGGAAAAAGACATACTGTGCAAATAGAAATGAAAATGAGCTGGAGTAGCTATTCTTATACCTGATAAAATACACTTTAAACCAAAAACCATAAAAAGAGAAAAAGACGGCCACTATAAAATGATACAAGAATTTATCCATCAAGAAGACATATACACGCCCAAAGTTGGAGCAGCCAGATTTATAAAGCAAAAACTATGAGACCTAAAGAATGAGATAGACACTAATACTATAATAGCATGGGACCCGAACACCTCACTCTCAATATTGGACAGATTCTCTAGGCAAAGAATTAGCAGCAAAACACAAGATCTAAACAATACTTTAGACCAGCTGGACTTGGCAGATATCTACAGAACTTTCCATCCAACAGACTCAGAATATTCATTCTTCTCATCAGCATATGGAACATTCTCCAGGATACATCAAATGTTACATCACAAATCAAGTCTCAACAAATTCAAAAAAAAATTGGAATTATTCCCTGTATTTTTTCAGATAACAAAGAGTTAAAATTGCAGTTCAGTAACAAATTAAATACCAGAAACTAGACAAGAACATGGAAATTAAACAGCATTCTACTTAATAACATATGGGTTGAAGAAGAAATTAAACAGGAAATCAAAAAAATTATTTTAAACTCTTTAAAAAAATGATCCATCATACCAAAACCTGTGGGATACTGCAAAAGCTGTATTAAGGGGGAAATTTATTGCTTAAATGCTTACTTCAGAAGAATGGAAAAATGGCAAGTAAACAACCTAATAGTTCACCTTAAAGTACTAGAAAAACAAGAGCAATCTGAACTCAAAGTTAGCAGATGGAAAGAAACCATTAAAATCAGAGCAGAGGGCCAACCCGGTGGTGCACTCGGTAGAGTGCGGCACGTGGGAGTGTGGCGGTGCTCCCGCCGAGGGTTCGGATCCCATATGGAGACCAGTCCGCTCACTGGTTGAGCACGGTGCAGGCGCGACACCGAGGGTTGCGATCCCATTACTGGTCACGAAAAAAGACAAAAAGGAAAAAAAAAATCAGAGCAGAACTTAATGAAATAGAAACCCCCAAAATGATAATAAAGATCAATGAATCAAAAAGTCATTTTTTTAAAGACAAATAAGATTGACAAACCATTAGCAAGGCTAACTATAAAAAGAAGAGAGAAGACCAAAATAGCAAAAATTAGAAAGGAAAAAGGTTATATTGCAACTGATGCTTCAGAAATATAAGAAATCATTAGAGAGTACAATAAACAACTATATGCCAACAAATTGGAAAATCTGGAGGAAATGGATAAATTTCTAGACACACAGAAACTACCAAAACTGAACCGAGAAGATGGAGAAAATCTGAACAGAACAATAACGATAAAAGAGATTGAAGCAGTTATCAGAAGGCTCCCAGCAAAGAAAAGCTCAGGACCTGATGTGTTCACCACAGAATTCTACCAAACCTTCAAGGAGGAATTGATACCAATTTTCTACAAACTATTCCAAAAAATTAAAATGGGTAATTCTCTCAAACTCATTCTATGAAGCAAACATCACCCTGATATCAAAACCAGACAAAGATACAACAAAAAAAAGGAAATGACAGGCCAATATAGATGCAAAAAACCTCAGTAAAATACTAGCTAACAAAATACAGCAACACATATGCAAAATTATACACCATGATCAACTGGGATTCATCCCAGGGATGCTAGGTTGTTTCAACATATGCAAATCAGGAAATGTGATACACCACATCAATAAAATCAGACACAAAGATCATATGATCTTCTCTACAGATGCTCAAAAAGCATTTGACAAAACTCAACATTCTTTCATGGTAAAGACTCTCTACAAGTTAGGTACAGACAGGAAATATCACAACATAATTAAAGCCATATATGATAAGCCATTGCCAATATCATCCTGAATGGGACAAGATGCCCACTCTCACCAATCCTATCCAACATAGTGTTGGAAGTACTAGCCAGAGCAATCAGAGAAGAGAAGGAAATAATGGACATCCAGATTAGAAAAGATGAAATCAAACTGTCCCTGTTTACAGATCCTATATATTGAACAGCCTAAAGCCTCTACAAAATAAAAATAAAAAAATAAAAATAAACTCTTAGAGTTGATAAATGATTTCAGCAAAGTTGTAGGATACAAAATCAACACACAAAAATCTGTAGCATTTCTATACTCCAACAGTGAACATGCAGAAAAAGAAATCAAGAAAAC
Organism: Galeopterus variegatus; assembly: GCF_000696425.1. Taxonomy (NCBI): domain Eukaryota; kingdom Metazoa; phylum Chordata; class Mammalia; order Dermoptera; family Cynocephalidae; genus Galeopterus; species Galeopterus variegatus. Next base: position 52,172 of record NW_007728108.1, on the reverse strand, counting down.
TAGCCCATTTACAATAGCCAACAACAAAAAAAAATACTTAGGAATGAAGTTAAACAAAGATGTGAAAAATCTCTACGATGAGAACTAGAAACCACTGTTGAGAGAAATTAAAGATGTCACAAGGTGATTGAAAGATATTCCACGCTTTTGGATTGGAAGAATCAACATTTTGTAAATGTCCATACTACCCAAAATGATATACAAATTCAGTGCAATCCCCATTAAAACTCCAAAGACATTTTTCTCCAAAATGGAAAAAATGATCCAAACATTTATATGGAATAAAGAATACCAGACATAGCCATAGCAATTTTGAGCAAAATAGAACAAAGCTGGAGTCTAACACTATCTGACTTTAAACTATACTACAGAGCTATAATAACCAAAACAGAATGGTACTGGCATAAAAACAGAGGCAAGGATCAATGGAGTAGAATGGAGAATCCAGAAATCAACCCATACACCTACAGCCATCTGATCTTTGACAAAGACATCAAGCCTATACACTGCAGAAGAAGACTGCCTTTTCAGCAAATGGTGCTGGGAAAACTGGATATCTATATGCAGGAGAATGAAACTAGACCCATACATGTCACCATATATCAAAATCATCTCAAAATGGATTAAAGAATTAAATATACAATCTGAAATTATAAAACTTCTTAAAGATAACATAGGAGAAACACTCCAGGAAGTAGGACTGGGCACAGACTTCATAAATATGACCCCCAAAGCATGGGCAACCGAAAGAAAAATAAACAAATGGGATTATATCAAATTAAAAAGCTTCTGCACAGCAAAAGAAACAATTAACAGAGTTAAAAGACAACCAACAGAGTGGGAGAAAATATTTGCAAAATATATATCTGATAATGGATTAATATCTAGAATATACAAGGAACTGAAACAACCTTAAAACAAAAAAAAACAACCCAATTAACAAATGGGTAAAGGAGCTAAATAGACATTTTTCAAAGGAAGATATAAAAATGGCCAACAGACACAAATGCTCAACATCACTCAGCATTAGGGAAATGCGAATCAAAGCCACACTGAGATGCCATCTCACTCCAGTTAGGATGGCTAATATACAAAAGACTGTGAATGATAAATTCTGGCGAGGTTGTGGAGAAGAAGGAACTCTCATACACTGTTGGTGGGACTGCAAAATGATGCAGTCTTTATGAAAAATGGTACAAAGTTTCCTCAAACAATTGCAGATAGATCTACCATATGACCCAGCTATTCCACTGCTGGGAATATACCCGGAGTAATAGAAATCATCATGCCAAAGTGATACCTGTACTCTCTTTTTTATTGCAGAATTATTTACAATAGCCAAGAGCTGGAACCAGCCCAAATTTCCATCATCAGATGAGTGGATAATGATAAGGAAACTGTGTTATATCTATACAATGGAATGTTACTGTGCTATAAAAAAGGATGAAATACTACCATTTGTAAAAACATGGATGGACTTAGAGAAGATTATATTAAGTGAAACAAGTCAGGTGTTGAAAGAGAAATACCACATGTTCTCACTTATTTGTGGGGGCTAATAAAAAAATAAATAAATACATCAACAAATGGGGGGGCTGGAAGAAGAGAAAACAATCACCATTCCTTGAAGTTGTTAAGACAGGTGAACAGATATGAGGTTGATAGGAGGGAGGGGTTAGACGGAGGGGGGAGGCAGGATTTGGAAAAGTGACACAAAAATCAACACTTTGTATATTGATTAATAAAATAAGATTTTAAAAAATTGGATAAATATATAAATAGCATGTAGAATATTTTTAGATTTTTTACACTGATATGTAATAATTGATTAGTAAAATTATTTAAAATATCCATATTAAGTAAAAATAATAATAATAATAATAGTAATAATAATAATGATAATGTGTCTGTTTTGTGCCAGGTACTATGTATTTATTATCTCCACCCTTAGAAGTCAAGCATTACTTTTTCCATTTTAATCTGTGCATTTGTATTTAAACTGTGCTTTCTTGTAGAAAGCAGAGTTAGATTTTTTTAATCCACTGTGACAGTCTGTCTTTTAATTGGTGTCTTTAGAAAATTTACATTTCAAGTCATGACTGACATATTTAGATTTATGTCTACCATATTTGTGCACATTTTCTGTTTGTTTTCTTTGTTCTTTCTTTTGTCTATTAAAGTTTCTTTTTTTTTTTTTTTTTTTGTCTACCAATCTTTTTCTGCTTTCTCTGGTTTTAATTGAGCATTTTAAATGTGTTATGGACTGAACTGTGTCTCCCTTCCCAAATTGATGTATTGAAGTCATAACACCCAATGTGACTGTATTTGGAGATAAACCATTAGGTTGAAGATTAAATCAAAATGAGGCTCTGCCTTGGATTGAATGTCCCCCCAAAACTTGACTCCCACTGTGACAGTGTGAAAATGGTGGGAAATCCTATTATAGAAACTGAAACATGGAGTCTTGAAGAGGTAAATAGATTCTGAGGACCATGCCTACTGAATGGATTAAAAATGGTGGTCATGGGTGTAGTTCTGAGGGCTTTAAAAGGAGAGTGCAAGAGGAGCTCTCACTCTCTCTGTTCTGCTATTATCTGCCATATGAGAACCCTGGGTCACTGTGACCAACATCAAGACCCTCATCAGATGTGTTCCCTGGACTTTGGACTTCTCAGCTTCAGAAACTGTAAGCAACAAATTTCTTTTTCTTATAAGTTACCCAACTTCAGGTATTTTGTTATAAGCAGCAGAAACAGACTAATACAGAAAATTGGTAGCAGAGAAGCAGGGTGTTATTTACAATAGATACTTGAAAATGTAGAAGCAGCTTTGGAACTTGCTAATGGGCAAAGGCTTAAAGAATTTGAAGGGGTAGAATAGAAAAAGCCTTGCTGCTGATGGGAGTTTAGAAGTCAAGAAACCAGGGAAAGTTTGGAACTTCTTATTGACTGGTTAGAAGGTGGTGAGCAGAATGCTCATAGAAATATGTGCGTATATGGACATATCTACATATACACACATAATTTGATGTCATTTGACCAACATTTAGGCCTTAGGGATATATATATATACAATTTAAAATATAAAGTTGAGCTCAATATTATACTTCCTCACTGTTACAACCACATAAAGCTTATGTTTAAGTATAAATAGAAGTACAGTTTCTTTGGAGATGGGTTTATAAAATATTTTAAATAAAACTATTTTGATAAAAAAGAAAGAAATATGTGTAGAAAAGGCCATACTGAGGAGGAGATCTCAGATGTAAATGAGAAGGGACTTATTGGAAACTGGGACAAAGATAAGTCTTGCTGTGAACTGGAAAGGAATTTGGCTGCATTCTGTTCAAGCCCCAAAATTTTATGGAATGTGAAACTTAAAAGTGCTGACCCAGAGTATTTGGTGAAAGAAATTTCTAAGCAACAAAGCATTTGGGAATCTACGTGTCTACTTGCAACAGCATAAACTGAGTTATAGTGGCAAAGGCATGATGTAAAGCCAGAATTTAAAAGGGAAGCAAAGCATAAAGATTTGGAAAATTTGCAGCCTGGTCATGTGATGGAGAAGCAGACAGCATTTTCAGAAGAAACAATACAATGGTTCAGCAGAGGGACTGGTTGCTAAAGACATCAGCATGTCTATGAGGCAGCCAGATGCTAATAGCCAAGACAATGGGAGAAAGGACCTGAAGGCATTTCAGAGATATTGAAGGCTGCATCTTCCATTACAGACCCAGAGGCCTAGGGAGACAGAAAGGTCTCAGGGAACAGGCATGAGGTGCCCACTATGGGCTGGAAACTGCTTCTAGCACCAGTACCACAGCTGCCTCAGCTGCTCTAGCCATCGTTAAAATTGGTCCCAGGTGTTGCTGGACTCACAGCTTTGGAAAATAAAAGCTGGAAGCCTTAGTGCTGTCCACATGGTGTTATGGCTTTAGCCTTGCAGAATGCCAGACATATGGAGGCTTGGGATTTCAAAGGATATATGGAAAAGCCTGCACAATCAGGAAGAGATCTGTCACAGGGGCAGTGTTACCACTTAGAGCCTTCACTAGAACAATGCCTAGTTGAAATGTGGTGTCAGAGTTGAAACAGAGAAACCCCATCAGTGATATGCCTAGTGGAGCCATGAGAGTGGAACCATCATGAAGACCCCACAGTTGTGGAGTTTCCAGTGTGCACCAACAGCCATAGAGAGCTAAAGCATCACCTGAAACCAGGAAAGACATAGGACAGAGATTCCTGAGGACTTGGGTACTCAACCCACACACTAGCAAGAAGATGTCAAACTTGAGGTCATGGTACATGATTCACCAGATTTAAGATTTAATGCCTACTCTGCTGGGTTTTGGACTTGTTTGGGACCTATTACATCTTTCTTTTGGCCTATATCTTCCTTTTTGAATGGTAATATGTAACCTATGTTTGTCTTACGATTGTATCTAAGAAGTAGATAACTTGTTGTGATTTCACAGATGGGACTCTGAACTTTGGACTTTTGAGTTGAAACAAGTTAATGCTTTGGGGAGAAAGTGAATATATTTTTATGTGAAAAGGACATGAGTTTTTGGGGAAACAAGGGTGGAATGCCTTGGGTTGAATGTCCCCCCAAAGCTTACACACCACTGTAACAGTTGAGGGTGGGAAATCCTATTATGATAATTGAAAGGTGGGGCCTTGAAAAAGTGATTAGTTTGTAGGACCATGCTGTAGTGAATGGATTAATAATGGTGGGTGGGGGCATGGTTCTGAGGTCTTTAAAAGAAGAACACATGAGAAGTTAATCTCTCTTTATGCCCCTCCATTTTCTGCCATGTGAGGTCCCAGGGTCACTGTTATCACTGCCAAGACCCTCAGCAGATGTTTTCCCTGGACTTCGGACTTCCCAGGCTTCCAAAATGAAAGCAATAAATTGTGTTTTCTTTATAAATCACCCAGTTTCAGGTATTTGTTATAATCAACAGAAACAGACAAATACAGTCCCATGTCTTGACTATTGTGACTAGACCTGCAATAAACACAGGAGAGAGATATCCCTTTGAATTAATGATTTTCATTCCTCTGGATATACATCTAGTAGTGGAATTGCTTGGTCATGTAAGGAGAAAAAAGAGATAAATAATTTTGAATTTCCCTACATAGTGCCAGACACCAAACCACACACACAAATGCAGGAATCTCAAAGGACACTAAGCAGGATAAATGCCAATACAAACAAACAAATAAACTACCCCTAAGCATATCATATTCAAACTGCAGAAAATTAAAAATAAAGAAAAAAATCTTGAATGAAGATAAAGGAAAACACCTTACCCATAGAGAGGCAGATATAAGAATTGTATCTGACTTCTTAGAAACCATGCATGCAAGAAGATTTTCCTGATTTGACCATCACATATTGTAGAAAGGTACTGATAGTCAAATTTGTAACCCATAAATACATATAATCAATTATGTTTCAATTTTGCAAAAGTGGAGTAAAATACTTAAAATGTTAAATGAAAAAGACTACCAACTTAGAATTCTTTAAAGTGAAACTATTCTTTAACAGTTGAGGAGAAATTAAGACTTTCTTAGACAAGCACACACTGAGGGAATTTGCTGCCATTTTATTGCAAGCAATGTTAAAAGAAGTTCTTCAGAGAGAAGAATGATATAGGTCAGAAACTTGATATAGGTAAAATCTACATAACAAAAAGAAAAGAATTAAAGAAACAATAAGCAAAGATAAAATAACAGCTTTTCTTTTACTTATTCTTAATTGATCTAACGCAGAACAGTTTGTTCAAATAATAGTAGCAGCAATGTATTTGATTATGTATACTTATATATGTATTCAATTGTGTATACACATATATACAGACCTTTATACATATATAAAAATAAATATATGTGTGTGTATATATACTTGTGTATGCTTTCGTATAAGTGAAATGAATGACAGCATGATACAAGATATAGAAATGAGGAATTGGAACTTTTTTGTTGTTACATGGTACTTGTACTACCTGTGACGTGGTATAGTGATATTTGAAACTTGACTTGAATTAGCTGTAAACATATATGCAAACTCTAGAGAAAACACTACGAGCAAAGTAAAAATAAAGTATAACTGACATACTAAGAAGAGGAAATGAAATCATATAAAATGTTCAGTTAAAATCACAAAAGGCAGAAAAAGAGTGGAAGACAGAAATAAAAACAAAGAATAAAAACAACAAATAGAAAACAGTAACAAACATGGTAGATATGTATCCAACTATATCAATAATAATCACTTGAAACATAAATGATCTAAGTACAATAAGTAAAATACACAGATTGTAAGAGCAAATTAAAAGCAAGACCCAAATATATGTTATCTCCAAGAAACCCACTTTAAATATAAAGACACATATAAATTAAAAATAAAGGGATGAAGAAAGATATACTATGCTAACACTAATCAGAAGAAAGCAGGAGTAGCTAGATGGATTTCAGACAGCAGTCTTCAGAGCAAGGAAATTTATCAGGGATAAATTAAGGCATTACTTAATAAAAATTGGTCAGTTATAACAATGCTTAATGTGTACAAGCCCAAAAACAGAGCATCAAAATACATGAGCTAAAAACTGATAGAACTGCAAAAAGAAACTCTAACAGAAGTGAACATAAACAGCAGAAAATTAGTAAGGGCATAGCTAAACTCAACAGCACCATCAACAAACTGGATAAAATTTACAATATTGACTACTCTATACAACAACAGCAGAATCCGCTTTCTTTACAAGTTCACATAGAACATTCACCAAGATAGACCACATTCTGGGCCATAAAATACACCTTAACAAGTTTAAAAGAATAGAAATTACACAAGGTCTTCTCCCAGACCACAATGGAATTAAACTAAGAATCAGTAATGGAAAGACAGCTGGTAAATTCCAAAATACTCAGAGATTAAATACTTCTAAATAACACATGTGTCTAAAGGGAAATCTCAGGAAAAATTTTAAAAATATTTTGACCTAAATGAAAATAAAAATACAACTCATCAAAACTTGTGGTATACAGATAAGGCAGTGATTAGAGAGAAATTTATAGCATTGAATGCACATATCAGAAAAAAAAACCCTAAAATCAGTAATCCAAGCTTTCCTCTGAGAGAGCCAGGAAAATAAGAGCAAATTAATTTCTAAAGTAAGCAAAAGAAAAGAAATAACAAAAATTAGAGCATAAATCAATGAAATGGAAAACAGGAAATCAGTAGAGAAAATCAACAAAATGGAAACCTGGTTATTTAAAAAGATCAATAAAATGTATAAGCCTATAGCTAGCTTAACCAAAAAAAAGGTAGGAAACATGAATTACTAATACTAGAAAAGAGAGAGGGAATATCACCACAGATGCCATGAACATTTAAATGATAATAAAAGAATATTATCAACAATTTTATGCCCTCAAATTTGGAAACCTAGATGAAATGGACACATTTCTTGAAAGACACAATCTGCCAAACCCACACAAGAAAAATTAGACAACCTGAATGGGAAAATATTTATTAAAGCAATTAAATCAGTAGTTAAGAACATTCCACAGCACATAGAACAAGGTCAGATACATTCATTGGTAAATTCTATGAACCATTTTAAAAAGACATTATACCAAATCTCTACTGTCTTTTTCAGAAGATAGAAGCAGAGGGAATACTTTCTAATTCTGTCTCGGAGGCCAGCATTACCCTAAGACCAAAACCAAAGACATTACAAGAAAAGAGAACTAACTGATATCTCTCAATGATGGGCAATCTGATTTCAAAAAGGGCAAAATACCTAAACAGACACCACATGAAAGGAGATTTAAATGTGGGAAATAAGCATATGAAAAGTTGTTCTACTGCCTACGTTATTAGGGAATTGCAAATTAAAACAATGATGTGATGTCATTACACACCTATTAGAATTGTGAAACAGAAAGCACTAACAGCACCAAATGCTGTTGGGTATGTGAAGCAACAAAAACTCTTAGTCATTGCTGGTAGAAATGCAATGGAACAGCCACTGTGAAAGACAGTTCAGAAGTTTCTTACAAAAGTAAACTTATTCTTACTATACAATCCAGCAACTGCACTTTTGTATTTACCCAAATTAGTTAAAAATTTAAGTCCACAAAAATAAAAAGGCACAGAAGTGTTGATTGCAGTTCTATTAATAATTGGCAAAACCTGGAAGTAACCAATATGTCCTTCAGTAGATGAATGGTTAAATAAAATGAGGAATATCTACACAATAGAATATTATTCAGCAATAAAAAGAAATGAGCCATCAAGCCATGTAAATACATGAAGGAACATGAAATACATATTACTAGGTGAAGGAAGCCAATCTTAAAAGGGTGTATATTGTGTGTTTCCAAATATATGACATTCTGTAAAAGTCAAACATATGGAGACAGTAAAGATTTCAGTGAATGCCAGAGCTTTGGTGGTATAGAGGTAGAGAGAATGAATAAAACCTGGGAGCACAGGGGAATTTGGGGGGCAATGAAACTACTCTGTAAGATACCATGATGGATGCATGTCATTATGCATTTGGCAAATTCGTAGAATGCACAACACCAAGAATGAAAAATAATATAAACTATGGACTTGGGTGATAATGACACATCATTGTAGATTCATTTACTGTAACAAATATACCACTCTGGTGTGGGATTTTGATAGTGGGGAAGGCTGTGGGCATAAATGGAGGGATTATATGGGAAATCTCAGTACCTTCGGATTAAACTTGCTCTGAACCTAAAACTGTTCTAAAAATAAAGTCTTTTTAAAAAGTGATCTTTATTTAAAGTTCTAAAATTATTTGTAAAATAATATACGGAGAGTACCCAAGGGACTGAAAAGGCTAAGGATGTCACAGTTTTACTGGGCTACAATAAAGTTTTCTTTAAAGAGGGGTACAGGTATGCAAGTGGATAATTTTTCTTGAACTGGTTATTCTCATTGAAAGAAAATCTGGGCCTATATCTGCAGTAATATTTGACCACTTTGAGGGTAGGAACTTTACGTTCTTACCTGCTTTAACATGGACTCAGATGGAAGCTTTCTGGGCTCAACAATTGGTTCTTGATTATAAAGATCCTCAGGCACCTGTTCAAAAATTTTCTCCAGCATATACACCAGGATCAAGTTATGATGTCAGCATTTTCTCTCTACTCTTTAAATTGGCTGCAGAGGATTCGTTGTGCATTCCAGTTACATACTCAGTGAGAAGATGGAACATGGCAGCATCCTAAATGGTGAAGGTGACATGTGAACTGGTCAGAGGTTTTTCATTTGGCAGGGATCTCAAATTCCAGAAGGTGTTGTCAGATGGTGTTGAGTTATTCTACATATATTCTTTTATATTTTTTTCAAAAACATAATCTGGAAGGTGATAAAAGGAAATAAGTACAAGGAACAGAGATTTACATAAATAGAAGAAAACACAACTTCCCAATTGAATGAAAGGAAATGAAATTGTGTTGACCATGGGCTATTTTTAAAGAAATAGGTGTATTCCTCTTTAGCTATATAATGATGCATCTCAAGTTTTAGTTTATGGCAAAAATAGTACTTTACTATTCTACAGGCAGAAATATACTGTGCTTAAAAGACAAGGGACCACATTTCGCAAGTGACAATTAAGTTTGTTCTCAACAAGTCTCAAAATGGTGTTTCAGCATTATTTATAGATATGTTAGCAACATCAGGATAAATACACAACTTCTCAAGACAACAGAAATGGAGGCAGGAAAGAAACATTTACTCAGCACCACTATAAATTCTCTGGTTTATGTTCTTTTACATATGTCAAGGTCTTTCATTCTTTAAAAATCCTCATGAAGATGAATTAAATTAAAATCCATTTCCTAACATAAATTTACATATATTTTAGCTTACTACATATACAAAATTCATATGAGGGGACTTAAAAAAGTTTGTGGAAAAATAAAATTAAAAGATAAAAATAAAAAAATATATACTTTGTTTATCAACATAAGCTACATCAAGTTTAAGACACATTTGTAATCAATGATACCAACCATTTCGTTCATTGCTAAGGGACTGAGCATCCTGGGAATGGAACTACATCAGTGCAGTCTTTTTAAAATTATTAACTGAGGGGGTGTGGAGCAAGATGGACAACTAGAAAAACACATTGTTCAGGTCTCCCACAGAGATGGAGAATGCATTGAATGTGCAGCTACACATGGACAAGAAAAATGAAAAAAAAAAAAAGAGCTGGAACATATTGAGGGAGCAGCAGAGATGTTGGTGAGTGCAGAAACTCAGGATGGTCACAAAAAGAACTGAAGAAAATTTCTGGCCACCACTATCCCATCCCCCAACATAAAGTGGCAGGGATTCAGGAGGAGTTTATGACTGTAAGAAGGTCAGCAGGCCAGCAGGCCAACTCATTCGGGAGTCTGCACCCTTATGGCACCTAGTGTCAGGACCTGCTATAGACATGCACAGCTGCATTGACTGGGGAAGGACACAAGTGGAGCTGCCCCCATACCTCGGGTCCCAGACTGCTATGGTGATCTTGGGATTAGGGTTAGTCCCAACACCCTCTATTTGGATTTGGCCCTGCATCATGGGAATAGACAGTTGAGTGTGGCAAGTGTGCCACCCTCAGGATGGAAGGGGTAAGTGCACACGCCACCAAGACCCAAACAGCAGCCTATTCATGTAATTTATCTGTGGCCGGTAATCCCACCTACATTAGTCGGACACGCATATGATACTTATAGCCATGAGGAGGTGGAGGAGAACCCATACACCTCTCTCAGGGGTGGGCTTTGTAGCCACACACCCGTTACTCAGAACTCTTGGAGCCACACGTGATTAAATGGACTTGGTGAGAGACGTGTGAAACCACCCCTACCCTCTAGGTGCCAGATTATTGCAGTGATCACAGATTTGAGATTGGCCACAATATCCAACAACATTTGGCTGTGATCTCACTCCCCAGAGGCCACATCATAGCACTGGGTTGTCTACATGCATGTCCATGTGGAATCCTGTGCCCTGGAAACAGGAGGTCAAGTGCAGCACAGGTGCCACCCTCAGGATGGAGTGGGTTGGCACACACACTTTACAGTCAGAAAGCTGACTAATTGGAGACTCTTGCCACTGCTAGCAATACCACTTTTATTGGTGAGGCACCCCTCCAATTCTTGCAGATATGAAGGTTCCCAATTGTTTCCTGTTGTTTCCTGTTGATAATGAGGAAATGACTGAAAAGGAATTCCAAGCAACAATCATAAGAAAACTCAATGAAATATAAGAAAACTCAGAAGATGCAACCAAATGGGAAAAAAAAATTCAAGATTTGAATGAAGAACTTTATAAAGAGATATTTAACTTAAAAAAGAACATAGCAGAATTCTTGGAACAGAAGGATTCTTGCAACAAAATAAAAAATGCAGCCGAGAGCTTAAGCAACAGGCTAGGGAAAGCAGAAGAAATAACTTGTGATCTCAAACACAGGCTTTTTGAAGTAACCTAGGTGGACAAAACTTAGTGAATGAATGAATGAATGAATGAATGAATGAATAAATAAATAAATAAATAAATAAATAAATAAACAAATAAAACAATTGATTAAAATGAAGAAAACCTATGAGAGCTTTCAGACACCCTTAAGCATACAGATGTCCAAATTATAGGTCTGCCAGAAGGGGAGGAAAAAGGAAAGGCATAAAAACATATTAAATGGAATAATAGTGTTAAACTTCCCAGGTATTGGGAGAGTTATGGACTTCCAGATCCACGAAGCTCAAAGATTCCCACACAGGTTTAATCCAAAAAGATCTCTCCAAGACACATTGTGGTCAAGTTGCCAGAAGTCAAAGACAAAGAAGTAATCCTAGAAACAGCAAGGAAAATGTCATCAAATAAACTTTAAGGGAGTCCCCATCAACTAGCAGCAGATTTCTCAGCAAAAACATACAGGCCAGGAGAGAATGTGATGATATATTAAAGTACTAAAAGGAAAAAAAAAAAAAAAAATAGAGGAGCTGACAGCCGATAATTCTATACCCAGCAAGGATATCCTTCAGAAACAAAGGAGAAATAGTATATTTCCCAGACAAATAAAAACTGTGGGAGTTCATCACTGCATGACAAGCCCTACAAGAAATCCTCAAGGGAGTACTCTATCTGGAACCAAAAAAAGATAATCACCACCATGAAAGAATGAGAAAGAATAAAAACCACTGGTAGAGCAGATATGCAAAGGAGAAAGAGAAAGAGATTATATCTTACCACCTCAAAAAAACAGCAAACAGCAAAGACAGACAATAAAAGGGAAAGTAACAAAACATATTTAAACAACAATACAATGAAATGCTTTTTTGTTGTTGTTATTGAAAGACAATACCTGTCAATAACAATCATAAATGTAAATGGTTGAATTCCCCACTCAAAAGACAGAGACTGGCAGAATGAATTAAAAACTACACTCAACTGCATGCTACATATGGGTAACCCACCTCACCTATAAAGAATCACACAGACTAATAGTGAAGGGATGGAAAAAGACATACTAAACAAATGGAAACCAAAAATAAGAAGGCGTAGTTATTCTTATACTAGATAAAATCGACTTTAAAGCAAAATATATTAAAAGAGACAGAGAAGGTCATTATGTAATGGTAAAGGGATGGGTCCAGGAAAAGTATATAACAATTGTAAATATATATGAACCCAAACTTGGAACACCCAGATATATGAAGCAAAAACTATGAGACCTAAATAGAAAGACAGACCACCCAATACAATAATATTTGAAGATCTCAACACTCCTCTCTCAACATTGGACATTTCATCTAGGAAACAAATCTACAGAGAAACAAAGGATTGAAAATACATCTTAGGGCAATTGGAGTTGGCAAACATCTACAGAACATTTCATTGAACAACTACAGAATATACATTTTTCTCATCGGTACACGGAACATTCCCCTGAGTAGATCACATCTTAGGTCACAAATCAAGTGTCAACAAATTTTTAAAAATTGAAATCATTTCAAGTATTGTTTCAGAACATAATTGATTAAAACTAGAAATCAATAACAAGCAAAACTTTGGAAGCCATTCAAATACATGGAAATTTAACAACATGCTCCTGAATGACCTATAGATCCAAGAAGAAATTAAACAGGAAATCAAAAAGTTCTTGAAGCTATTGAAAATAAAGACACATGATACCAAAACCTATGGGATACTGCAAAAGCACTACTAAGAGAAAAGTTTTCTTCAATAAATGCTTATATCAAAAGAACAGATAGACATCAAATAATCTAATATCACACCTCAAAGAAATAGAAAAACAAGAACAATTCAGTCCCAAGATTAGTAGATGAAAAGAAATAATTAAGATTATTGTAAAACTAAACAAAATAGAAAGAAAAAACATGATTTGAAAGATTAGTGAAACAAAAAGTTGGGTTTTGGAGAACATAAACAAAATAGGCAATTAGCTAAACTTAAAAAAAAAAGACAAGATGCATGTAACAAAAATCAGAAATTAGAAAGAAGAAATTAGAAATGATACCACAGAAATACAAAGAAAAATAAGAGCCTATTATCAACTATACACGAACAAATTTGAAAAAACTGGAGGAAATGGATAAATTTCTGGACACATAAAATACAGCAAGACTGATCTATCAAGAAGTTGAAAATTTGAAATGACCGATAATGAGCAACAAGATTGAAGCAGTAATCAGCAGTCTTCCTGAAAAAAAAGCTCTAGACTGTATGGCTTCACTGTTGAATTCTACCAAACCATTAAAGAAGAATGAATACCAATTTCTTTCAAACTCTTCAAAGAAATTGAAACAGAAGCCCTTCTCCAAAACTCACTCAATGAGGCCAGCATAACCCTGATGCCAAAATCAGACAGAGACAAAACAAAAAAGGAAAACTACATTGAATCTGTAGACTGCTTTGGGTAGAATAGACATTTTCACAGAATTAATTCTTCCTATCCAAGAGCATGGTATGGATTTCCACCTTTTTGTGTCCTCTTTAATTCTTTCAGTTATAAAGATCTTTCACCTTCCTGGTTAAATCGCTTGCTTTCTTTAATTTCCTGCTAGTTCATTACTGGAGTATAAAAATGCTATTGATTTTTGGGTGTTGATTTTGTATCCTGCAATGTTACTGAAATTGTTAAGTAGCTCAAAGACAATTTTGTTGTAGTCTACAGGTTTTTTCTATACATAAGATCATGTTGTCTGCAAGCAAGGACAGTTTGACTTCATCCTCTCCAATCTGGATGCCCTTAATTTCTCTTGCCTGATTACTCTGTATAGTAATTACAATACTATGTTAAATAGGAGTGGTGAGAGTGGGCATCTTTGTCTTCTTCCTGTTCTTGGGGGGAAAGCTAAATGCGTTTCCTCATACAGAATTATATTGGCAATTGTCTTGTTGTAAATGGCTTTTATTGTGTTGAAATAATTTCCTACTATACCTAATTTATTGAGAGTCTTTATGATGAAGTGATGTTGAATTTTCTTAAATGTTTCTTCTGCATTTATTGAGATAATCATATAGTTTTAGTCCTTGATTTTATTGATGTGGTATATAACATTTATTGACTTGCATATGTCCAACCATCCTTGCATCCCTTGGATGAATCCCAATTGATAATGGTGTTTAATTTTTCTGATGCGTTGCTGTATTCTGATTGCTAATATTTTCTTGAGGATTTTTGCATCTATGTTCATAAAGGATATGGGCCTGTAATTTTCTTTCCTTGTTGTATCTTTATCTGGTTTTGGTGTCAATCTGATTCTGGCCTCATAGAATGAGTTTGGGAGAATAGCTTCTGTTTCAATGTTTTGGAATAGTTTGAAGAGAAGTGGTATTAATTTTTCTTTAAAGGTTTGATAGAATCTTAACATTTATATGGAACAAGAAAAGACACCGAATAGCTAAAGTAATCTTGAGCCAAAAATAAATAAATAAATAAAGCTGGAGACATACTACTACTTGACATCAAATTATAATACAAAGCTATTATAACCAAAAGATCATGGTACTGGCATAAAAACAGGCACTGGGATCAAAGGAACAAAATAGAAAACCCAGGATTCAACCCACATACTTACAGCCACCAGATCTCTGACAAAGGCAACAAGAACATACACTAGGGAAAAGACTGACTCTTCAATAAGTGGTGCTGGGAAAATTGGACATCTTTATGCAGAAGAATGAAAATGGACCTGTACCTCTCACCGTATACCAAAGTCAACTCAAAATAGATTAAACGTAAGACCCAAAACCATAAAACTGCTAATGGAAAATATAGGGAAACACTCAAAAAACAGGACTGAGTAAATACTTTATGAATAAGACCCCCAAAACACAGGCAATTAACGAAGAATAAACAAATGGGATTATATCAAATTAAAAATCTTCTACACAGCAAAGGAAACAATTAACAGAGTAGAAAGACAACCTATAGAATGGGAGAAAATCGATGCAAAATATATATCTGACAAGAGATTCATATCCAGAATATACTAAGAACACAAACAACTATACAGTAAGAAAACAAAGAATCCTATTTTTAAAATGAGCAAAGGAGATAAATAGACATTTTTCAAAGGAAGACATACAAATGGCCAACAGGTACATAAAGAGATGGTCAGCATCTCTAATCATCAAAGAAATGAAAATCAAAACCACATTCAGATATCATCTCACCCCAGTTATACTGGGTATTATTAAAAAGAGCAAGAATAATAAATGCTGGCAAGGATGCATGGAAAGGGGAACTCTTCTACGCTGTTGGTAGGACTGTAAATTAGCATAGCACAGCCATTATGGAGAACAGTATGGAGGTTCCTCAAACAACTACAGATAGAACTGCCATACGATGTGCTAATCCTACTGCTGGGTATGTACCTAAAGGAATGGAAATCATCATGCCCAATGGATACCTGCACTCCCATGTTTACTGCAGGTTTATTTACAATAACCAAGAGTTAGGACCAACCTAAAAACCTATCAACAGATGACTGGATAAGGAACATGTGGTATATACACTCAAAGAAATACTAGTCTGCCATAAGAGAAGAATGAAATTCTGCTATGTGGGCAAAATTGATTAACTTAGGGAAAACTATGTTAAGTGACATAAACCAGGCCTGGAAAGAGAAATACCATATGTCCTCACTCATAAGTGGGAGCTAAAATAAAATAAAATAAAATAAAATAAAATGAATAAAATAATAAAATAAAATAAAATATAAAATAAATAAAATAAAATGAAATAGAATGGAAAAATAAAATAAAATAGAAAAAAAAAGAAAAACAGAAAGAAATTTACAACAATCACAATAATGCATTGAAGTTCAAAAAGGAGCAAACAGAAGTAAGGCCATCAGAGGTGGGAAAGGGGGAGAGGGAAGGTGTTTAGAGAAAAATTGATATAGGGCCACAAAAAATGATTATGCTTTGTAATTTGAATATCCTAATTATTCTGATTTGAGCATCATATTGCACACAGGCATTGATATTCAATGTGGTAACCCACAGATATGTACAATATATTTCGATATGTTTTTAAAATCAGCCAGAAAAAAAAGACTGTAAATTTCATGAAAATAGGAACTATATATATGCCTCAGTGCTTAGCACAGTATTTTACCCAAAGAAAGTTCTTCATAAATACTTGTTGAATGAGTGACTGAACAGAAAATCCTTTTAAATGTTAAAGAAAATTCTACCTACTAAAATTTTTACTATTAAACAAATCAGAGGAATAAATATGCTAGTTGCACAACTGAGAGTCTCACACTTAAGAAAATTCATTCTTATTATTCAATATGTCTAAGCTTTGTCATCAATGAAGGGTTCTCAATAGGGAGTACATTCGTACATTTGGTATTTGCTGTTGTGAAAAATTCAAATCTCCTCTCCTAAGAGAAGAGAAACTTTTTTTGGCTTAATATTTTACTGTAAAACTGATAGACATGTTTGTGAATATAAGCAATTCTATAGAATATTGGTTATTGAAATCTCAGCTTCTTATATCTTAAATGCATTTTAATTTAAAGATGACCATGATGTCATAACTCAAATATGTGTTTTTATTTGTTAGATTAAGGTAATAGCAGCTGCTTCAATCGGATAATGTTGTGATTTATTTAATAATAATAATAATCATAGTAACAATAATAATAAATTGAATTTCAACTCCAGGAAAAAGAAGATATTGTTTTGAAAGTGCAGTAGGGCCGACCCTGTGGCGCACTCGGGAGAGTGCGGCGCTGGGAGCGCAGCGACGCTCCCACCGTGGGTTCGGATCCTATATAGAAATGGCCGGTGTGCTCACTGGCTGAGCACGGTGTGGGCGACACCAAGCCAAGGGTTGTGATCCCCTTACTAGTCACGGGAAAAAAAAAAAGAAAAGAAAAAGAAAGTGCAGTAATTTTTTTGTTTTGTTTTGTTTTCTTTATTTTTGTTGTACTTCTCATTTTACAGAGAAATCATGCAGAAAATACAGGCAATTCCCTTACTCTCCTCCCTCCCCACATATACAGTTTCTCCTATTACTGACATGTAATATTAGTGTGGTACATTTATTACAATTAAAAATCAGTATTGATTTATTATTATTAACTTAATTGACATTACAGTTTTCTCTTTGTATTTTACAGTTCTATGGGTTTTGCCTAATGCATAATGTCATGTATTCACCATTACAGTATCATACAGAATAGTTTTGCTGCACTAAAAAGCCTCTGTTCTCCACCTGTTCATTCCTCCCTCCCTTCCTCCTCACCTGAAACTCTGTAAACCACTGATTTTTTTTTTCATTATCTCAAACATTTATCATATCTTTGTGTTGGAAACATTCCAATTCCTCTCTTCTGGATAATTGAAACTATTTAATAAATTGTTGTTATAGTCACCCTACATTGCTGTAGAACATGAGATATTATTCTTTCTCTATAACTATACTTTTGTATCTGTTTACCAACCTCTCACTATCCCCTCTTCCCCCTCCTCTTTCCAGCCTCTGCTAACTGCCTTTCTACTCTCTACATCTATGTGATCAACTTTCTTAGATTCCACATATGTGAGAACAAATAGTATGTCTCTTTGCATTCCTGTCTTACTTCACTTAACATAACATCCTCCGAGCTCATTACTGTTGCCATTAATAACAGGATTTCATTATTTTTTATGGCTGAATAGTATTCCATTGTATATGTATACCACATTTTCCTCCATTTTTATGTTGATGGACATGTGTTTATTCCATATCTTGGCTTTTGTGAATAGTGCTGCAATAATAATGGGAGTGCAAATATCTCTTTGACACACTGATTTAATTCCCCTTGGACATACACGCAGTAGTGGGATTGCTGGATCATTTGGTAGTTTTACTGATAGTTTTTTGAGGAAACTCCAGACTATTTTCCATAGTGGTTGTACTAATTTGCATTCTTACCAACAGTGTATAAGAGTTTCTCTTTCTCTGTATCCTTGACAGCGTTTTTTATCTTGTCTTTTTGATAATAACCATTATAACTGGAGTGAGATGATATCTCATTGCGGTTTTGATTTGCATTTCCTTTATGATTAGTGATGTTGAGCATTTTTTCGTATGTCTGTTGGCCATTTGTATGTCTTCTTTTGAGAAATGTCTATTCAGCTCATTTACCCATTTGAAAGTGCAGTAATGTTTTTAATGTAACTAAGTTATTGTCATATATTTATATGATCAGGTTGGGATGTAATGAGACAGATTAAGAGAGATAGATATAGGAGAAAGCAATAGGGACAATGATCAGACATAGAAGAGCCAGTGGGACCATGGGATTTTAAAAGTGGAGGGGCCCTCCTAGATCCAGTCCAGTCCTTTTATTTGACAGAAGAAAATATTTGATATTCCAGGAATACACATTAATATGCAATACTCACTTAGCTATTTAGCAGCAAGTTCTGGTTGAAAATTTTCAGATATTATTCCATTATCCTTCGGTAATTCTCACATATTACTGGTCTCAACAAGTATTCATTATTAACTATCCCAGTCTTGAGCTCCAGTAGAGATAGTATAAATATGGCTTCTAAAACCAGCAATCCATTTATGAGCTGAATGACTATGGTCATGTGACTAATTTCCTTGGTATGCACACAAGGATAGACACAGAGACCAAGGGAACAGAATCGATTCCAGAAAAAAAATCTCATGTATATTAAGGAAATTGACTTATGAGAAAGATGGTACTACTACATTGCAATGAGAAAAGGATTGTCTCATCGAAAATGGTAGTGGATCAACTAGATAACACTAGAAAATGAATCTTGATCCCTACTTTACACTATACAGGAAAATCAATGCTGGTTAGATTCTAGATCGAACTGGATTAAGTATGATAATCTGGTCTCTAGAAAATAATGTTAAAAAGTATACGTATGGTCTGGAGCAGACAAACTTAATAGAAACATGGGAAAAATACCTGAAAAGGTATGTCAAAAAAAAAAAAAAGGTATTCAAATACCCAGTAAACATAAGAAAAGGTGTTTAACTTTACATGTCTTCAGGAAAATGCAAGTTAAAACCCTGATAAATCCATTGCACATGTACCAGAATGGATTAACTAAATACACTACAATATTTGGGTTTGATAATGACGCAGGGCAACCAAAACTGCCATACATTGCTAGCGGGAGGAATAAATTCATACAAACACTTTGGAAACTTGCTTAGCAATATCTGCTACAGCTGGACATATCCGAATTCTTTGACATATACTGATCAAAACTTTACATGCATAATTACATGTGTTACAAGATGTCCCTTCATGACACCTTTAAAATATTGTGGACTGATCTGAGGTCATATTCTGGTTGTGATTTAGATCTTCAGGTGTTGATACAGCATCATTATCAGCAGCAACAACCTAACACAAAACATTTTTTTTATTGTTACTATACACTACAAATGCATTAATTCATTTAGTTTTCACAGTAACTCTGGAAAGCAAAACCTAGAGAAATCAACAGCCATAAATCATATTGACAGTATGCACTCTTGATATGATGTGATGAAAATTGCGTTTACCTCTGTGATCTTCCTTCCAAAAAATTATAATTCCAGTGACATCATGAGAAAAACATCAGTCTAATTCCTTTAGAGGGACATCCTGCAATATACTTGAATGGTATTCTTCAAAACCATCAAAGTCATCAAAAAAGGAAATCTGAGAAACTTTCACAGACAAGAGGAGATATGAGACAGGAAAACTAAATGTAATGTGTACCCTGGATGGGATCTTGGAATAGAAAGTGGACATTAGGTACAACCTAAGGAAATCTCAATAAACTATAAACTTTAGTTAATAATAGTATATCTATATTTGTTCATTAATTGTAACAAATACACCATACTTATGTAAAATGTTAATAAGATGGGAAACTGGGAGTGGGTAAGGGGAGCTTTCTGTAACACCCATGCAACTTTTCTGTAGATCTAAAACAGTACTAAAAATAAAGTTAATTAATAAAAAATTTTTGAAAAGGTATGACAACTTAAAAAGTAGTATATCCTCCACAAAAGATTTACCACATGTATATGCCCATCCAGATGAAATATTTAATTTTGCTTTATATCCCCATTGAAATGGTTTTCTGTTACATATGTTCAACTATGGCTTGATTTTTTTACTCACTGTTACCCAACATTATGTTTTTAAGATTTCTCTAAATGGATGTGTTACATGATATTTAAAGTTTAAGTTGGCAACAGCAACTCCTACACCATATTTATTATAAATTAAAATATTTATTTTATGATTAATATTTTTCTACCTAAACCAAATAAATGTATATTATGTATATATATTAAGTAAATTATGATGAAGATTTATACAGTCAATAAAATTCACCATAATGAACTTACCCAAATCTTCCCAAATTGAATGCTTAGCATAGATCTGTCACTGACTTTAGAAGGAATTCTTTTCTGTCTTCTCCTAAGAAACATTAGGTCATCTGCTTTGAACAACAAATAAAACTACACCTACAATATATAGGTAGGTACCCAAAGAGAGAATAAGTAAGGACTAGTTTTATAAAGTGAGTACCTAGTTGTAGATGTTTACATTACTCTCACTTGAAACTAAATAAATATGAAGCCAATCCCAAATTCTAGGTGTCAATTTTCCCATTAAATATGATTATAATACAAAATAATTCACAGAAAGATCAAGGAAATATTTTCAAAATATTCAGCCAAATAGAAATTCTTTCAATAGCTTACTTGCAACAATTAAGATTAAGGGACAACTAATAAAATTATAATAGCTTTCAACAGAGCTAATAATCATGGATGTTCATTATTATTTATAGTCTTCCTAAAGTAATTTTATGCTCAATTCAGCTTTTCGGTTTTAAAAATAATAATATTTATACTGTTTTGTTATAATACCTTAATATCAAACTATGAATTTTCCTGTAACATGTTCAATAGGCAAAGCATTAAAAATTGTATATTTTAATGTATAGTGAGCACATCCCGCTTCCATATCTTGGAAATTTTTCAATAAAGTGTCAAAAATTGGCACTATCTCAAATATTTGTTATATTAAGATTGAGATATACATATGATAGCTACTAATTTTAAGACTGATGCTAATATACCTTTAGAAATTGTCCCTGGACTCTCAATACTAAGTTGCCATAAACAGAGACTTGCACACAGAACCTTGTGTCCCTAGCCATACCATGACTAGTTTATATTAGAGAATATAAATGTTGTGTAATCAAATTAGTGTAATCTCCATATTTTATTAATTCCTAAGACTTTCAAAACTGAAAAGAAATATTAAGGTTTTCTTAGTTTTCACTTGACAGTGAAGGATGTATACTCTTAGGAAATATATTTCTAGAAGTCTAGTTTTCCTGGGGCAAGATCTTAAAAGTGCCATGAGTTAAAAAACAAACCCCAGCAAAATGCTTGGATCAAATCAGGTACTCAATAAGTGTACATTTTATCCTTATAATAAATGGTTTGGGAAAGGTCCCAGAAGTGAGGGTGTTCTAGATTGTTTTATTTATGGATAAGACAGATATCTAAGAGAAGGAAACCCCTAATTTGTAAATATTTACACTCAGAGTAAGCTAGTATATTTGCGTGCAAAACACAAGTGTTGTGTGTGCTTACAGGTGATTAAAGGCTTCTCTCACATGGGTAATCAAAGGTCCTAAAAATATATATTCTATAGATGTAACAGTTCCAGTTATTTGCATTTTACAACCTTAAAAACAATCACAGTAAATCCATGAGACTGGGAACATCCCACCACACTGTCTCTACGTATTTATACCCAGGACTCAATTTGACTCTTCATTTGATGAGACTCTTGGAGCAATGAATTTCATACTTTAGCTTGTGACTAATTGTTGACTTTCAAAATAATTTAAAGTTATCAGTACTAGCATATTTTCAAAAAAGTAATAGAATACAATAGAATACAAATAGAATTAGTATACAATTAGAATGGAATGTCATACTGCATTGCATGTAATAAGGGTATGCATTTTTCATAAAATTTTCATGTGTTTTTTTCATGTGCGTGTGAGCATTTAGGTCTGAAGAAAATGTTTGAGTATTTACTGCTGTTTGAAAAAATATGTAAGAAATTTTAATAGTTATCTCTGAGGCTATGGTTGCTGAAATATGCTGTTGGGAAAATATAGAAAAATGGTCAGGGCCCCTCAGATGTTCATAATCTTGCGAGCATCTGATGTAAATATGCACGTGTGCCCAGGTGTTCCTCGTTATTGGCTAATGTGGTTGCACGTGTGCGGCTCTGCCCACTCCCAGCCATGTTTCCTCAGGAACTTTCTGATGCTGAGACCTCATTACACTGCTGCTGGGATTCTGGGCTTGTATTCTGCATCTGTGAAAGTGTTTGGGATTATAGACTTGAATATAAAGGACTAAAGGCGTGGATGCGCGAAGCTCCTGAGGATGCTCTGGGAAGCTACTGGTTGGCTGCTCCTAGCTCTGAATAAAGCCTATTATTTCTTTACCCACAGCCCCCAGGAACTTTTCCTATTACCTAGTTCATAGATCTGCGAGTAAAGGGTTTGTGACCCAGTCTCGACAACAGGATCCAGGGGTCTGTGAGCCCTAGCTCTAGCTTGTACATATGCAAACCATTAATTTTTCATGTCATGTCTCCCTACTCTGTTTTACTTTCCATGAGCATGAATGACTTATATTCTTAGAAAGTATTTTTAAAAGAGGATGATATCCTGGGATCAAGTAAGATTTGATTGAGAAATGTGTGTGTGTGGCGAGGGGGGATCCACTCATCCCTTGATAGACATTTAGGTTGTTTCTATATCTTGGCTATTGTGAATAATGCTGCAATGAATGTGAGAGTAAAGATAGCACTTTGAGGTCCTAACTTCAATTGTTTTCAAAAAATACCAATAAATAGGATTGCTAGATCATATGGTAGTTCTATTTTTAATTTTTTGAGGAATATTGATGTTGTTTTTTATAAAAGTTCCACCACTTTACATTCCCACCAACAGTGTAAAAGTGTTCCAACTTTTCCACATCCTTAACAACAATTGTTATCTTTTATTTTGTTTTGGAGTTAGTTTCTTTTTAAAAGATTTTTTTTTTTTTTTTTTTTTGTCTTTTTCCATGTCCGGCAACGGTTCGCAACCCTCAGTGTTGCCCCCGTACCGGACCGGGACCGGCAACGGGATCGCAACCCTCGGTGTTGCCCCCGCGCCTCGCTCAGCCAGTGAGCGGGAACCGGTCTGTATGTGGGATCCGAACCCTCGACGGGAGCGCCACCGCGCTTCCCAAGCGGCGCACTAGTGCAGTGCGCCACCGGGCCGGCCCTTAAAAGATTTTTGATAATAGCCATCCTAAGAGGTGTGAGGTGATATCTCATTGTGATTAGGATTTGCATTTCCGTAATGACTAATGATGTTGAGCACATTTTCATAAACCGGCTTGCTATTTGTATGTCTTCTTTGGCGAAGTGTTTATTCAATTCCTTTACATTTTCCTTAATGGGTTATTTGTTGCTTTTTTTCCTACTGAGTTGTTTAAGTTCCTTATATATCTGATATATGATTTGCAAATATTTTCTCCCATTCTGTAGGTTGCATTTGATATTTTCTGTCTTTTTGATGATACCCAGTCTTACTGGGGTGAAATGATATCTCATTGTGGTTTTGATTTGCATTTCTCTTATGATTAGTAATGAGCATTTTTTCACATACCTGTTGGCCATTTGTATCTTCTTTTGAGAAATGTCTTTTCTGCCCTTTGCCCATTTTTGAATTGGATTATGTTCCTTCACTATTGAGCTGTTTGAGTTCCTTAAATACTCTGGGTATTAATCCCTTGTCAGATGCATAGTTTGCAAATATTTTTCTTTTATTCTACAGGTAAATTCTTCACTCTGTTGATTGTCACCTTTGGTGTGCAGAAACTTTTTAGTTTGATATAATCCCATTTCTTTATTTTTGCTTTTGTTTCTTGTGTTTTGGGGGTCTTATTGATAAAAACTTTGCCCATGATATGTCCTGAAGCATTTCCCCTGTGTTTTCTTCTAGAAGTTTTATAATTTCAGGTATTCTGAAATTGAAGATTCTAAACCATTTTGTGTTGATTTTGTATATGGTGAGAGATAGAGGTTGTGGGGAAAATAGGATAATTTAGTCAGACTCCCACAAATTAGGTCTGGTTGAAGGTTGAGCAGCACATTTCTTGTAAACAAGTTGTGTGTGGGTAGAGTTAGTGTGCATGTGGAACCAATGTATCTTTTTAGTTTTGTTGCTATTGTGTGTCCTTGAGTTTGTGAAGCAGGCTGGCTGGCAGAGAGCTCTTTTCTAAAAATAGATCATGTTTACTCTGCTGACAGCTGCTCAGTTTTACTTTGGACTTTGCTAGTAGCAGTTGAGTTTCTGACTTTCTCCTTTGGACTGTTTAACTCTTAGACATGTGTGTGCTGAATAGAGACTGTTCCTACTTCAGCCAAGGCTCCAAGGACCTTTTTGCTGGTTACCTAGCTCAGAGACCTGTGTATGAAGGGTTTTTGAACCAGCTCAAGGGGTCTGTGATGGAGTTTGGATGTGTTGTCCACTCCAAAAATCATGTGGAAATTTGATCTCCAATGTGGCAGTGCTGGAAACTGTTTGAGTCATAGGGGTGGATCCCTCATGAATGGATTAATGTTCTCCCTGGGGAAGGGGGGATTAATAAGTGAGTTCTCACTCTATTAGTTCCCACAATAGCTCATTGCTTAAAAAGACCCTGGCACCTTCTCTTCCTCTCTCTTGCTTCCTCTCGCCATGTGATTTGCTTGTACCCGCCAGCTGCCTGTCACTTTCTGCCATGAGTAGAAGCAGTCTGAGGCCCATGCCTGATGCAGGTGTCCCAGAATCATAAGAGAAATAAACCTCTCCTCCTTATGAATAACCCAGTCTCAGGTATTTTTGTTATAGCAGCACAAAATGGACTAAAACAGTCTGTGAGCTCCAGACCCAGCTCTGGCTCTAAAGTGGTCTAGTTTCACTCTTCTGCATATGGTACTCCAGCTTTCCCAGAACCATTTATTGAAAAGACTGTCATTTCCCCAGTGGATATTCTTGGCTCCTTTGTTGAAAAACAGTTGGCTGTAGGTATGGGCATTTAATTCTGTATGTTCTATTGTTCCATTGGTCTATGTGTCTGTGTGCCAGTACCATGCTGTTTTGATTACTAGAGCTTTTTATTATAATTTGAAGTCAGGAAGGATGATGTCTCCAGCATTGTTCTTTTTGCTCAGGATTTCTTTTGCTATTCAGGGTCCTTTGTTGTTCCATATAAATTTTTGTATTTTTTTTTCTATTTCTGTGAAGTATGTCATTGATCATGTGATAGGGATTGCATTGAATCTGTAGATCGCTTTGGGTTGTATGGACATTTTGACAATATTAATTCTTCCTATCTGTGAACATGGGATGTCTTCCTGTTTTTTTTGTTTTGTTTTGTTTTGTTTTGTCTTCTTTAATTTCCTTAATCAGTGTTTTATAGTTTTCCTTGTAGAGATCTTTCACCTCCTTTGTTAAATTTATTCCTAGGTATTTTTTTATAGCTATTATAAAGAAAATTGCTTTCTGGGTATTTTTTTCCATTCAGTTTGTTTTTGGTGTATAGAAATGCTAGCAATTTTTGTATGTTAATCTTGTATTCTGCAACTTTACTAATTTTTGTTTCAGCTCTAAGAGTTTTTGGTGGAATCTGTAGGATTTTCTATACATAAGATCATGCCACCTGCAAATAGGGACAATTTGACCTCCACTTTCCTTTATTTCTTTCTCTTGCCTAATTGCTCTGCCTAGAACTTCCTGAGCTATGTTAAACAAAAGCAGTGAGAGTGGGCATCCTTCTTTGTTCCACTTATTATGGGAAAAACATTCAATTTCCCTAGGTCAGTCTGATGTTAGCTGTGAGTTTGTCAAATATGGCCTTTGTTGTATTGAGATACATTCCGCTATAATTTGTTGACTTTTTATGATGAAACTTTGAATTATATCACGTGGTTTTTCTACATCTATTGAGAAGATTATACGTTTATGTCATTCATTATGTTGATGTGATGTAGCATGTTTATTGATTTGTGTTGAACAATTCTGACATCACTGGCATAAATCCAACTTGAGTATGATGTATAATATACTTGATGTAATGTTGGATTTTTTTGTTATTGTTTTGTTGAGTATTTTTGCCTTTATATTTATCAAGGATATTGCCCTGTAATGTCTTTTTGTGCATGTGTCTTTGTCTGGTTTTAGTGACAGGATAATCCTGGTTTCATAGAATGAGGTTAAAATAATTCCCTCCACTTCAATCAGTCCTTGAAATAGTTTATAAATATTGGCATTATTGTTTTTAATTTTAATAGAATTAAGCAATAAAGCCATTTGGTCCTGGGCTTTTATTTCTTGGTAGATGTTTTTATAACTGACTCAATCTCAGTACTCATTATTGGTCTGTTTGTGTTTTTTATTTATTCTTTGTTCAACCTTGGCAGACTGTATCTATCCAGAAATTTACCCATTTCTCTAGGCTTTCCAACTCATTAGCATATAGTTGTTCATAGTAGTTGCTAATTATCATTTGTATTTTTGTGGTATCAGTTATAATGTCTACTGTTTTTTTCTTATTTTATTTACATGGGTCTTTTCTCTTTTTTCTTGGTTAATATAGCTAAAGGTTTGTCCTTTTCATTTACCGTTTTGAAAAATGACATTCTGTTTTGTTGATCTTTTCTACTGTTTTTTAAACCAATTTTATTTATGCTTTGATTCTTTTATTATTTTTATTCTACTTATTTGGACTTCATTTGTTCTTGTTTTTCTAGTTCCTTGATTGAATTATTAGGTTGTATGTTTGAAATCTTTTTTTTTTTTGATGTAAGTATTTATTGCTATAAACTTTCTTCTTAATACTACATTTTCTTTCTCTCATAGATTTTGGAATATTTTGTTTCTATCTTCATTACTTAAAAAAAACATCTTTTAACTTCCTTCTTAATGTCTTCATTGACCCATTTGTCATTCAGAAGCATGTTGTTTAATTTCTCTGTGTTTGCACAGTTTCAAAGTTTCTCTTATTATTGATTTCTAGTTTTACTTTACTGTGGTCAGAAAAAATACTTGATATAATTTTTAATTTTTAAAACTTTTTAAGACTTATTTTCTGGACTAACATATGGTCAATCCTGGAAAACATTCAATGTGCTGATGAAAAAAGAAAGTGTATTCTGAAGCTATTGAATGAATTTTCTCTGTATATCTGAAAGATCCATTTGGTCTATAGTGCAATTTGTTTATTTTATTTTATTTTTTGTTATTATTGTGTTTTAATCACTTAAATCTCAATGGTTTATTAAAGCATTTCATATATGATTATTGTCAGGTTGCTGGATCACATGACAGTTGTATTTTTATTTTTTTTAATTTTAATTTTTGGAGAAATCTCCATAGTGTTTTACATAACAGGTACAACATTTTTGATTGACAGCACCAGTCTGCAGGAGTGCAATTTAAATCTAATGTCTTTTGTTGCCTGTCTACATGCTCTGGCTAATGGTGAGAGTAAGGTATTGAAATACCCTACTATTATTGTACTTGTGTTTATTTCTCCCTTTAGACCTGACAATATTTGCTTTATATATCTGGGTACTCTGGTGTTAGGTGCATATGTATTTACAATTGTTATATGCTCTTGCTGATTTGATCTCTCTATCATTATATAATGTCCTTTTTATGTATCTTTTTACAGATTTTTGACTTAAAGTTTTATCTGATGTAATACAAATACTCCTACTTGCTTGTTACTTCAATTTTCATGGAATACCTTTTTTCATCCCATCACTTTCAGTCTATGTGTTTCTTCTTAGGTGAAGTGAGTTTTTTGGTAGGCAATATAAAATTAGATATTTTCTTTTATTTAATTATACAGCCTGTCTTTTAATTGGGGAATTTAACCAATTTATATTCAATGTTATTAGTGATAGGTGAGGAATTATTTCTGGTTTTTATTAAATTGTTTTCTGGTTGTTCTGTATATCCTTTGCTCATTCTTTCCACTGTTATTTTTTATATTTTCAGTTTGGTGGATTTCTATGACAATCTTTGACTTTTTTCTTTCTTATTTGTGTATCTGCTCTACCAGACCAGTAAAATCAACCCCAGGAAAGCAGTGCTGCCATTGCCACAAAAATCCACAGCCTATATCACTGAGGCACTTGAAGACATAAATAACATCAATTACAGCTGAAGAAATTGCATGGAGACTACACTAGAGCATCAGAACAAAGACAATGTACTATACCAAACCAACATTCTAGGTAACATCTGTAGATAGAAAGTTGTTCCCCACATAAGCCACTGTACAAAATTGCAACAGATGGCTCTTCTACCAGATGCACAATTATCAAAAGAAAAATGGGAAACATGAAAAAATAAGGAAACACAATACCTCCAAGAAAACATAATAATTTTCCAGTAACATATATAAAAGAATTGGAAATTGCCAGAATGACAGAGAAAAATTCAAAACAATAATTTAAGAAATATTGAGATGCAAGAGAATATAAATAAACAACAAAATAAGAAAATCAATTCATGGGCCAGCCCGGTGGTGCACTGCTATGCTACAGTGTGCCGCTTGGGAGCGCAGTGGCGCTCCCGCCAAGGGTTCGGATCCCACATACAGACCATTTCTCGCTCACTGGCTGAGCGAGGTGCGGGCGCAGCACTGAGGGTTGCAATCCCGTTGCCGGTCCCGGTCCAGTACGGGCGCAACACTGAGGGTTGCAATCCGTTGCCGGACACGAAAAAAGACAAAAAGGAAAAAAAAAAAAAAAAAAGAAAATCAATTCATGATATGGATAAGAAATCCAATAAAAAGATAGATATAAAGAAAATTTTCAAACAGAAATCTTGGAACTGAAGAATTTGCTAAATGAAATAAAAATATGAGCAAGAGCTTCAACACCAGAGTAGATAAAGTGGAAGACAGAATTTCTGAATTTGAAGACAAATTCTTTGAAATAACCCAGACAAACCAAAAAAAAAAAAAAAAGAAAGAAAGAAAAAGAAAAAAGCTATAAAAAGAATGAAGAACACCCACAGTATTTATGGCACACCATTATGAAAACAAATATTGGCTTCATGAGAGTTCTAGAAGGATAAGAGAGGGAAATGGCATAGGAGACCTGATAAAATAATGGAAAAATCTTCCCAAGTTTTAGGAAAGATATGACATATAGATACAGGAAGTTCAAAGTTCCCCAAATAGATTCAACCCAAAAAGGTTCTCCCCAAGGCACATTAGAACCAAACTGTCAACCAAAACTGAGAGAGAATTCCAAGAACAGCAAATAAAAAGTGTCAAGCTATATATAAAGGAATCCCATTAGATTAAAAGTAGACTTCTCAGGAGAAATCTTACCAGCCAGGAGAGAATGGGATGATGTATTCAATATGCTTCCAGATTTAAAAAAAAAAAAACTGACAGCCAAGAATATTGTACCCAGCAAACCTATCTTTCAGAAATGAAAGAGAAATATTGTCTTTCCCACAGAAGCAAAAAAGGGGAATTCATCACATGGCTGGCCTTTTAAAAATGCTTAAGGGAGTCCTACATCTGGAAACAAAAGGAAAACAACTATCATCACAAAACATGAGAAAACCTCAGCAAACCTTAACAAACAGAATACAGCAGCATATCACAAAGATTATATATCCTGATCAAGTGGGATTCATCCCAGGGATGCAAGAATGGTTTGACATATTCAAATCAATAGAAGTGATATATCCCATGAACAAAATCAAGAACAAACTCATGTGATCATCTCAATAGATGCAGAAAAAGCATTTGACAAAATTCAACATCACTTCATGATAATGACTCAAAAAATTAGGTATAGAAGGAAGGAATCTCAACACAATAAAAGCCATATATGACAATTCCACCACCAATATCATCCTGAATGAGTAAATGCTGAAAACTTTCCTTTTTTAAAACAGGAAAAAGCATGAATCCCACTCTCTCCATTAATATTTAACATAGTATTGGAAATACCTTCCAGAGCAACCAGACAAGAGAAAGAAATAAAGGGCAATCAAATACTAAAAGACGAACTCAAATTGTCACTGTTGGCAGATCATATGATCCTACATATACAAAACTGCAAAGACTCTACCAAAAGACTTAGAGCTGATAAATGAATTCAGTAATGTTTCCAGATACAAAAATCAATAAACAGGGCCGGCCCGGTGGTGCACTGGAGAGTGCACCGCTTGGGAGCGCGGCGGCACTCCCGCTGAGGGTTCGGATCCCATGTGGAAACCGGTTCCCGCTCACTGGCTGAGCGCCGTGCGGGCACAACACCGAGGGTTGCAATCCCGTTGCTGGTCCCTGGTATGGGAGCGACACCGAGGGTTGCGATCCCATTACTCGTCAGTAAAAAAGACAGAAAGGAAAAAAAATCAATAAACAGAAATCAGTAGTGTTTTTATACTCCAAAAACAAAATAGCAGAAAAAGAAATCAAGAAAGCAAGCCCATTTACAAGAGTTGTCAAAAAAATAAAATACCTAAGAATAAATTTAACCAAGGAGGTGAAAGATCTCTACAATGAGAACTACAAATCACTGTTGAAAGAAATTAAAGAGGACACAAAAACATGAGAAAACATTACATGCATTTGGATTGGAAGAATTAACATTGTGAAAATGTCCATTCTACCCAAAGCAATCTGCAGGTTCAATGCAATCCCCATCAAAATACCAATGACATTCTTCATGGAAATAGAAAAAAACAATCATTGCATTCATATGGAACAAGAAAAGACCCCAAATAGACAAAGAATTCTGGGCAAAATAAATAAAGCTGGAGACTACGCTTCCTGACTTCAAATTATATTACAAAGCTTTTGTAACCAAAACAGCATGGTACTGGACCTAAACAGAAACATGAACTGAAGGAACAGAATAGAGAACACAGAGATCAACCCATGGATTTACAGTCAACTGATCTTTGACAAGGTCACCAAGAACATACAATAGGGAAAATACTGCCACTTCAATAAAAGGCATTGAGAAAACTGGACATCCATATGTAGAAGAAAGAAACTAGACCCATACCTCCAGCCATATAGCAAAATCACCTCAAAATGGATTAAAGACTTAAACATATGACCTGAAACTTTAAAACTTCTAGAAGAAAACATGGAGGAAACAGGCCAGGATGTAGGGCTGGCTGAAGACTTTATGAATAAGATCCCAAAAGCACAGGTAACAAAAGAAAAACCAAATAAATTGTATTATATCAAACTAAAATCTTCTGCACAGCAAAGGTAACAATAAACAGAGTGAAAAGATGACCAACAGAGTGAAAAGAAAATCTACAGAATGGGAGAAAATATTTGCAAACTTTAAATCCAACAAGGGATTAATGTCCAGAATATAAAAGGAACACAAAAACTTAACAGTATATATATATATATATATATATATATATATATATATACACACACACACATATACACACACATATATATGTATGTATATATATATATGTATATATATATGAATAAAAAATGTGGAATGGAGCTGAATAAACATCTCTCAAAGGAAGGCATACTAATGGTTAAAAGGTATATGAAAAAATACTCAACATCAATAATCATCACGGAAATGCAAATCATACCACTCTGACATATCATCTCACCCCAGTTAGGCTGGCTATTCTCAAAAAGACAGAATAACAAATGCTGGCAAGGATGCAGCGAAAGGGCAACCCTCCTAAACTATTGGCGGAGCTGTAAATTAGAACAGCCATTATGGAGAACAATATGGAGGTTCCTTAAACAACTACAGATAGAACTACCATAACATACAGAAGTCCCATTACTGGGTATATACCCAAAGGGATGGAAATCATCATGTTGAAGGTATACCTGCACTCCCATATTTATCTCAGTTCTATTTACAATGGCCAATATATGGAATCAACCTAAATGCCCATCAACAGATGACTGGATGAGGAAAATATTGTATATACATACAATGGACTACTAGTATGCCTTAAAAAAAGAATGAAATTCTTCCATTAGCAGCAACTTGGAGAAAATTGTTAAGTGAAACGACCCAAGTGTAGAAAGAGAAATACCACATGTCCTCACTCATAAGTGGCAGCTGAATAAATAAGCAAACAAACAATAAAGCAAAACAAAGAGAAAGAAAGAAAAAAAAACAATAATCACAATAATACATTGAATGTTTAGAAGGAGAAAACAGAACAATGGTCACTAGAATTGGAAAGAGGGTGGAAGTGGGGAGGGGTGTTAATGAGAAATTAATGAGATATTGGTAAGTGAACACAAAGAATGATTATGCATTGTAATGATGAATATGCTAACTATCTTGATTTGACGATCACATATTATACACAACTACTGATAGTTGACTTTAAATCCCACAAATATGTGTAATAATTTATTCTTCAATAAATAAGAAAGGAAAAAAAGGTGAAATGTTTATCATCATGAGAAAATGTTATTTAAATATGGAAAAAAAAAGGATTAATTGAAAAGTCAATAAAAGTCATAAATATGTCCATAAATTGGTCGATTACAATATAATTTGAAAAAAATTAGCTTTTCCTTATACCAATAATATGATGAGACAAGGTCCTGACTTTAACGGCACCAAAAACAAAACTTTCTTAATCTACATTACTCACATTTAAAATATTTTCTCAAGACAAATTCTCAGATGTCATTATTTCATTAATGTATATAAATATGTTATGGTTATTTATAAATGATCAATAAATATTGAAAAGGAATTGTAAATAATGGTAATAGCCAGGTGCCTTCATTTTAAAATTATTTTGTTTTTCTTTCCTTCTGTTCAACCTTGAACTTTTTTGATGCAATAAATAATTAAGTAAAAAAAAAATTAATTGAGTAGCACAATTATTACTAGTCTTTAGTCTTTTTCCCCCCCTTATTTCCCACTCAATTGGTCTGAAGACAGTTATTGGCCTAATAATTCTCAGTGCTGTAAAATGTTTTCCTTAATTTACCATCTGGATTTTGTAGGATAAAACAGACTAATTTAAATGCAAATATTTACACTACATTGACTTTAATAGACACATGTTTATTCTATGTGTGTATATATGCAAATCTATATCTGTGTGTATCCATTTTTTAAATAATGGAGGACACAAAACTCTAGAAAGAGCAATAATTTAAATTAAATAGTTTGCGGACAATATTCCAAAAGATTAAAAAGAGGTATTTCAAAGACCACTGGATAACCAAAGTTCAAGTGAATACATTGTATTTAAAACAAGATATTGAGGAATTTAAAGAAACCAAGCCTTTTAAAAACATCGCTTCTGGGCCGGCCCGGTGGTGCACTGGAGAGTGCACCGCTTGGGAGTGCGGCGGCGCTCCCGCTGAGGGTTCGGATCCCATGTGGAGACCGGTTCCCGCTCACTGGTTGAGCACAGTGCGGGTGCAACACCGAGAGTTGCGATCCCGTTACCGGTCAGTAAAAAAGACAAAAAGGAAAAAAAAAAAAAATCGCTTCTGAAGAAGTCTCTGGATTTTGAATCTCATTTACAAATACTCAAATGAAAGTTTAGTAGGTAATGATATAGGCAAAACCAAGTGCAAAGATCTAAGTCCAGCTCTTACTTCTAGTATAACCTCTGGGACCTATTTGCAGTTTCAAGCTATGTTTGCAAATGTTGGTAGCTTCTGTTAGAAAGTAATTATAATAGATCTTATAGCTCAGCTTATTTTCTGTCATCAGCAGCAGTAGCAGTGATGGACTTGTCTCTAAAAAGAAGATAAGATATTAATTTAAAAAACAACACCAATTTAGAGGAATGTGTGAAAGGTGGCAAGTGAGAGGTAAAGTTAGTAGGTAACAAAGTTCAGGGGAGAAAAACAAAAACCCTCAATTGGGGAAACTTAAGAAAGAAACTGAGACTTGAAGCTCTCATCTTTAGATAAGAGATTCATAACCAAGTCTCTTAGTTGATAAGTTGTATTATAATATGTTTCTAATTTAAATGATATGTGATGATTTATTTTTATTATTTTATATAAGGACAAAGTAATTAGATAAAACCAATATTTGGATAAACTTACACATCACACAAGATGTGCGGAGTTAGTAATAAGAAAGTCTAAATAGTATTCAAACATGACATACTCTCAAGAATTAAAAATACACGTTCTCTTTTCTTTTTTTATTCCAGTTCATTATACACTCAGCATATAATTAGTTATTGTTTCCTTTCTCCAGTTCACCCATTTAATGTGTATTGCATTTTTATCATCCCTAAAAAATAGAAATTGGATAAACATTTCTAGAACAATTCAAAAGCCTTATATGAGTATAAGAAGACCATATATCATGAACCTCAATGAGAAATTAAGTTAAGCATTTATCTTTAAGAAGGGAAATGGATAAAGAGAACTATGGAAGCAATTCTAGATCTATTTAGTAGCTTATGTAGCAATTGAAATTTTGAAGCAATGCATTTTAGTCAAAATTATGCCACTAATTTATACATGATTTTCTCGAATGAAAAACCTTTCTTTTTTTTTTTTTTGGCAATATCATTTTAATTTTATTTCTAAATAATCGCCATTTTTAATCAGACTTTTATTTTTAGTCATTAAATACTGTGAAAGAGAGAAGCAGTCTGCTTCTTGTATGGTTATTACAATGAATAAAATTAAACTTGGAAACATGTCTGTAATAAACCTTCAAATGTGGCACATTCAGTTACAAGAAAAAAAAGTTTCTAAAAGATGTTCATTTATTTTCCTTCACAATAAAATAGAGTAAATGTAATTACAAGTAAATATAATTACTTTGTTCCCTATATTCCACCACTCAGGCTAAGAGCAATTTATCCAAAAGAAAATGGGAATAAATAGAAGCTTGGCTATGGTACTTGAGTTTGTCAGAGTCGATTATATTTCTGGAGTGATTTGAAAATGCCCTATCAGTAACAGAAATAATTATGATGAGAGAGAGTAACTCTCTTCTTCAAGATACACCATAATTTAATTAAAGAGATTTTCTGTCTACCTAAAAGATTGCTAGGAAAAAATCTAATAGTTTTGCTTTGCATTTCTTCGCCCCCCATGGATTTGTCACCTCACTTCCCCTGGGTGACGTAGATGAAAGGATTACTCAAAGCCCATCTCTACTGAGCAGTGATAGGCCCCAAAGTGGTTAATCACCCTTTGGGATGCTCAAGCGAGAGCCATCCCTTCCTTGGAAAATAAATGCCAAATTAGGGTTCTCTTCCTGCATTTATTTTCCAGACCAGGAAGTTACAGGAAGAGAACAAAGGTGGGGTTATAGTTTAACAGTATAGGCTGGTAACTTTCAGTGAAATAAGCCAGATGACAGCCCAGTAAGGCAATTAAGTGGTCCTGTCAACAACAGTTTGATCTTAGCAAATATTCATTCTTAACAGCAATTTCTCAGTATCTTTTCATAACAATCAGTAATTAGTCTGTCTTTAAGCCAGCAACCTGTTGTGCCACAATCCTTATCTTGTAACAGGTACTTATAGCCTGAGGGAAATTTCCTGTCCTTGCAAGGTCGATATTTGAAACTGCAAGGATTTGGAAATCCAGGCCCTGTGAAGTACATATGCTTTATAGTATATTCCACATAATAGGATTAGTAAAAACAGCTATTAAGATTTTCAATAGCATGAGATTTCATTTTGACGAATGGAGTTTTTTTCTCTACTAAACACTCTTAAGTTGTTGATTTTTAATATTTAGAGAGAGAGAGATCAACAAAACAAAAGTTCCCCGGTAAATGAGTAATTTTTTAAAGCTACAAATTGTATTTATTTTTTAATTTTCTACTATTTTATAAAATCTACATATCAATACCCAAGTTTAAAGGCTAAGCAATGTAATTATATATTAATGATTTTTCTTTTGAAAATAATTAAATATTGGCCACTAACTCTGTGCTAGATATGTGCAAAATGCTTCCCATTCACTATCTTAGATAACTCTTACCATAAATATATGAGTTAATTACTCATTAGGCCTATTTTAAAGATGAGCACAATGGGGCTTAGAGAAATGGGTAACATCCCAGGTCACACAGGTAGTGAGTGGAAAAGATTTATATCTTTCCCTGGCATAGAATGTGAGACATATGCATTAAGTCATGTCTAAATATCATCAAATCTACTGCAGAATAAATAGACTTTTGAAAGGAAAAATAGCAAAATCACTCACATTACAGGTCATTGGTTACCTAAACTACTTTATCCCTTTAAAAACCTTCAAAAGCGAGTTTCCTTGGCAACAGGTAAATATGGCAAGGTCTTTGCTGCCTTTGCACTCGGTCCCCTCACACACACCCTGCATCCTTCACTGGCTTCATGCTTCAGCACTTCCTATTGCTAAAGAGGAATGCTGTTAAGGAAAATCTCTGTATGCCTGGGATTTTATTAACTTGTGTGTTTCTTGAAAGCACTCTGATTCTGTCAAGACTTTTTATTTTATTTATTTATTTTTTTATTTTTTTAAAAGATGACCAGTAAGGGGATCTCAACCCTTGGCTTGGTGTTGTCAGCACCACTCTCACCCAGTGAGCAAACCGGCCATCCATATATAGGATCTGAACCCGTGGCCTTGGTGTTATCAGCACCACACACTACCGAGTGAGCCACGGGCTGGCCTCTGTCAAGACTTTTTAAATGAGTATTTGTGCACATTATATTACACAGGGCCAAATAAATTTTAATAAAGTTTTTTTCCTCTAATATCATACCACTCTGTAAAATCTGAGTAGTGAGACTAAAGATGAAAGCCAAAAAAATCCTCCTAATCCTACTCTAATCCTCCTTCTCTTATCACTTTCTTACCTTCCTCTTTGCTTCCTCCTTTCATCTCCTTTCTCTACATTTTAATCTTACATCTAACTTACTTTTTTTCATTTTATTTGCCATACAAGAGTAGATAAAAAGGTAATGTGAAGAAAAGGAAATTATATGGACGATGGTGAAGAAAGGTAGAGAAATGCAGTGTTGTGGCCACATCTGCCTTTAGGGTGTATGTAATATAGCACTTGTCTCCTGTCAGGTCCACCACTGGCCGACCCATATAGCCCTAGCCTCGTTCCTTTCGGTGGGCAAGCAAATGGTGTGGGATTCCTCTTTTCCTCCTGTCCCCTTTTGGAAGGAGATGGGGAAAGAGAGCCATGAAGAGAGGTGAGCACAACCACTGGCCCCCCAAAAAGTCCCATTAAAGGACACTCAGACACAGTGGGGCTTCTGTCGAAGCAGTTCCGTTTATTAGCACAGAAGCACTTGCTTTTAAAGGCAAATGGGAAAGGCAGGTTTTTTACATCCTAAAATCAGCTTAAGGGTTCTGTCTCAATGCCTATCTATTGCAATCACGCAGTGTTCATGAGTGTGGCCAATAAGGGCTAAGGCAAGGTTCCAGCAGACACTCCCACTCTACTTCCTCCCGGCGCCATCTTAGGCTGCCACGTTAATCCAATTGTAATGTCACTTAAGGTGGCATTAGTTTTTAAGGCTCGACATCTGCCCCTTTTTGTTTTAATAAGGCAGCTGGAGGCGGCTAACCTTCCCAGCCTCGCCTCCATTCCCTCTGGTGGATGTGCCTGTCTTAGGTTGTTTCCCTCTGGAAATCTTACCCATCATTGACTATCCAGCCAAGCGGGGGCAGGGCGGAGCCTTAGAAATCAGCATTGATTTCTTGAAGGGCCATATTGACCCAAGGGCTGTCAGGGCTTTCATTATGGGCCACCTCCTCTACCACCTGAGTGAGCATTACGAGAGAAGTGGTGTTGCGCCTTATAAGGGACACAACCTGGCAAATGGCATAAGGCCCCAAGAAGAGGGGGGCCTGCCAGGGAGGACAGCAGGGTGGTGAGCCACGGGAAACCTGAAAGCCAGCCTTGGAACCAATTACTATTGGCTTCTCGCTCTTTTTTGTGCTTTTCTAGCCCTTCTCTAAGCTTAGCTAGGGAATCCTTGACCACTCCAGAGTGGTCGGCATATAAGCAGCACTCTTCTTTGAGGGCGGCGCATAATCCTCCTTGCTGTAAGAACAACAGGTCTACTCCACGTCGATTCTTTAAAACAACTACAAAAATTGATGTTAGCGATTTTTTTTTAATGTGATACAGACACCTCCAAACAGCTTGTATGACCTCCCAGGTTTGGTTGGCTGGCTCCTGGGGACCTTCCCCAGTGGCAGAGGCCCTTGTCTTGTTGACCCGAGGAGGGAAGCCACTTGGAGCATCCACAAAGGGTTCATAATGCAGTCTGAAACATACAAACAATAAACTCCTCAGGGTCCTCAGTACCCTGGGTGTCTGGCAAGAACTTAAGTTTTTTGGCTGGGACCCATATAGGGGTTGACTCATTGAGGGGGAAGACACAACCAAACCCTCGACCCATAGTTAGCAACGGGTCAGGGCCCCTCCACTGGCCTGTTAAGGGGTCTTTCCACCACACTTGGACTTCCGGGCATGGTGGTTGAGCTGACCAATATTTCTGGAAGTTAGACAGGGGTTCATTTTGGAAAAATTTAGGATGTTTAAAGTTAAGAGTGCCTGTCCCAACTAATGATGAGGGCTGGTGACTCCCCATTTTTGTTTTAATAATTTATTTTTTAGGCATTGGTGATGCTGTTCAACAGTGGCTTGTCTTTGAAGGTGGAGACCCATTTATTTTTGCCATAGTGGCTAAGGACTGTTTGATCTGCCCCCGTGTCAACAAGGCATTGAAACTCTTTGCCTTGAATTTTAAGATTCATTTTTGGTCTTAAACCAGGAACTATAGGTATAGTCCAATGAGCCTGGGGTACTGGCCACCTGGTAGGGCTGGCTTTGTATCCCCCTGGTGCTGGCTTTGTATCCCCTTGGGGTGACGGGGCTGGGGATTTCCCCTCCTCTAGTTTAGACCGGCACTCATGCTTCCAATGAAGCCCCTTACCGCACCTAGGGCACGGCGTAGAGGGAAGGTTTTTATTTTTCCATTTGGGACAGTCCCTTTTGAAATGACCTTGTTCCCCACAGCCATAACATTGACCCCTATGGGAGGGTTGGCTGGGGCTCTCCTTGGGGATCCTGACACCAAGAGCCTGGGTCATAGCACCTGCAAGGGTTTCCACTTGAGCTTGTAGAGTGGAAGTTAAGGCCCTGGTTTGTTGTTGGTAACTTCCAACGTCTCTACTGGCAATGACCCACTTTTCCATAGAACGATCTTTGAGCCCAGCAAAGGAAAGCTTGTGGTCGGCAGTCATGCCGTCCCACACTAGCATTTTTATAAACTGGTCTTGGAGAGGACCTGGGGGAAACTTTCTCTGTATGCTCTGTTCCACCCAAACTATGAAAGAGGGCAGGACCTCGGAGGGTTGCTGG
>NW_007728108.1:0-11156 GCF_000696425.1 Galeopterus variegatus | reverse complement strand
TAGCAGCCTGTTGGATTCCAGTACTAAATTGATCTGCTGTTCCAGACAGCATGCCGAAGCTCATAGGGATGGGTGGGTTGGCTGCTTGGTTTATCTCCGCCTGCACATGGCACTCTTCTTCAAAAAAGGCGCAGAATTTGATAAACAAATTTGGGGAGAGAACAGCATTACAGAGCATTTTCCAATCTTGGGTCATACAGGTTTGGTGCGCTAAGCCCTGGAGGACGGTTTCTGCCCATGGGGAATTGGGTCCATCCAATGCAACAGCCTTTTTCAGCTCTTTAAGTTCATGAGCTTCCCAAGGGTTCCAAGCAGCCAGCCTATTTCCACCGGGGGCTTTGTCAAATTTGGACCTACACTCCTTTTTCCAATGTAATCCTTTTTTACATAGGGGGCAAGGTGTGGTAGGTGTTTTTTTGCCTTTAGCCTTGGGACATTGGCTTTTAAAATGACCTTGTCTTCCACAACCAAAACATTGTCCCTTCAAGGGTGGGGAAATATTGTTTCCTGAGGGGATCAGGGTGGTAAATGCCTTGAAGGCTTTGGTTAAGTTCTGTGTCTGAGCCTGCAAGGCTGAGGATAAAGTCCCGGCCTCGGCAACAGCCTTTTTTAGTTCTTTTACAATGTTGACCACATAGGCCTGAGGGGCCACTTACCCCCACAGGCTGCAGAAGGCTGGGGGTTCCCAGTGAGCCATAACAGGAAAAACCCTGCGGCTCTGCCGGGGATGTTTTTAAAGGTGGACTAGCCTCCTCCACTTCTTCAGGTGCCGCTTTCTCTCCTTTGGCTAAACTTTTTTCAGGGCCTTGCATTGGCAGCTTTGTTTCCTTTTTTCTCTCCTCATCAAACTGCGCCCAATCCCTTTCTGCCCCTTCTTGATGCTCAGGATGGAAGCAAAGCTTTAGGGCAGAGATGGTTGGGTAGAACCCTAAGGAGGGACCTAGCCCGTGACTAATCTCGTTCTTTCTGGCCATGATCTGAACCTGGTCCCAAGTCTCATATGAGAATAAGTTGGACGAAGGTGCCCAAGGGGCTACCTGCACCACATGATGCCAGGCATTGGTGGCCATGGAGTCAGAGAGAGAGAGAGAGAGAGAGACAGAGTTTGGCACTGAGATGAAAAGCAAAGGCTCTGGAGACAGATAACATGGGTTCAAACCCCAGCTCTGCTACTGACAAGTTACATGAATGTCAACAACTTACTCAAGCTCTACATGCCTTAGTTTCTTCTCCTCCATATAACAGGAAATAGTAGCACCTGTTTCAATAAGATGTTTTTGAGGATTAAAGAAAAATACACATATATTTTTAGTCTTAGTAGTTGTTGTTAATAAAGAAGCCATGTGTTGCTCAATAGTTATCAGAAGAGAGATAAAATTAAAATGATAATTATAAGCAAAATTCTCATGAGCCTCACATACTATATCAGTATTTTCAAAGCTATAACTAGCACATTTTATATTTGTATCATGTACTTTCTATACCAACTGTTAAACAGATATTTTTTCTAAGACCTGCTTTCTTTAAATATTAAAAGATAAATTTTGGGCCGGCCTGGTGGTGCACTGGAGAGTGCACCGCTTGGGAGCGCGGCGACGCTCCCGCTGAGGGTTCGGATCCCGTGTGGAGACCGGTTCCCACTCACTGGTTGAGCGTGGTGCGGGCACAACACCAAGGGTTGCGATCCCATTACCAGTCAGTAAAAAAGACAAAAAAGGAAAAAAAAAAAAAAAAGATAAATTTTAATTAACACAGTGTTTGCATGCAAAGAATGCCCCTACGTGATTTTCTCAATGTTGGAAAAGCCTCTGTTTTTCCAAATGTGAGGGAAAGAGATGGGGTGGAGATGGGAGTTTTTAAAAATAAGAGTGATAAACATTAATTGATCACCTACTAGATGAGCTTATTTCATATATTCTCATTTAATGCCCATAACCATCCTGAAAGGTTAAATATTATCTATATTTTACAAATAAGAAACTTGACTTTTATTGAGGTTAAATAAATTAACCAAGATCTCACAACCAGAATTAAATAAGAGTTAAATCACAATTAAGAGTTAAAGTCATGTTTGTCCAATTGCATAAAATAACGTGAAGAACTAATATTTATTTAGTGTATTCCACATGTACATGTTAGGGGCTTCACAGCACTGTCACTGCTTTATGGCATAACAACTGGTGATGTATGGAGTATTCATGTTGTCGTTCCATGGTTGAGGAAACTAAAAAACAGAACAGTTTAATAACTCAGTCAAAGGCCCAGACACAGGAAAAAATTCAGTCTTTTGCTTGTAACATGAGATTATAAGCAGCAATCGTATGCTGATGATGGCCTTTGATTTTTAAAAAGCTACATTTAAAAATTTCTATACTTCTATGATACATAAAACAAACTAAATTAGATTTTATAAAAAATGATTCTCAATTGTTATAATATGGTTGTTGGAAGGGCTGAAATAGCTGTACATCATTTAAATGGCAAAAATCAAAGTATGATTTGCTCAGGATTTAAAAAGTAGCTTGCATTTATTCAAGAAGAAAGAGAAATCTCTAAATAATTACATTTTTTTAAAAAAGTATTTTACAAAAGGAAAGAAAATGGTAACTTTGTGAGGTAATGGATATGCTAATTAGTTTGATTGTGGTAATCATTTCTTAATGTATACATATATCAAAACATCACATTTTGCACCCTAAATATAAACAAGTTTTGTCAATCATACCTCAATAAAACTGGAAAAAAGTATTTCTTCATTTCTTGATATTTTAGAAAATAATATTTAACATTTATTTCTTAAAATTAAAAATGGAATCAGCCTATTATAAATGCATTGTGTTTAAGAAAAAAATTAAATTTCTTTCTCAAGGGAACTACTATGTTTATGGGATACTGCCTTAAGAAAAAAGGCTAAAACTAAAAATTAATTGAAATATATAA
Organism: Galeopterus variegatus; assembly: GCF_000696425.1. Lineage (NCBI taxonomy): Eukaryota > Metazoa > Chordata > Mammalia > Dermoptera > Cynocephalidae > Galeopterus > Galeopterus variegatus. The sequence goes on along the minus strand of NW_007728108.1, from coordinate 8,216 downwards.
CCTTGGCTTTACCTTGAAATGTTTCCAAAAGGTAGTGTAAGAAATCATTAAAAACCAGATTGCTTGGGGCGGCCCGGTGGCACACTCAGTAGAGTGAGGCACTTGGAAGCGCGGCGGCACTCCCGCCAAGGGTTCGGATCCCATATAGAGACCGGTCCGCTCACTGGTTGAGCGCGGTGTGGGCACGACACCGAGGGTTGCGATCCCATTACCGGTCATGAAAAAAGACAAAAAGGAAAAAAAAAAAAAAACAGATTGCTTGACTTCTGAATATGTGTCTTTGCAACACAATAACAGTCAAATAGAAAATTGAAAAATACAAGACCTGCAATTTTGCCATTGCAATGTGGTGGACAGCACAAACATCCTGACCAAAGTTAAATGAAAACAAAATTAAATGGTGTCAATTTTGCTTGGCATCATTCTTAAAAATAAACAGGGCATGCAGTTCTTCTTATGACACATGATATTAGAAATCAAATTTTGAACTAAATTTGTCATTTTAAAGATGGCAACTGGCAATAAATATCATTCTGAAAAGTGTATCATTACAGACAGTGGCAGAATGAAGACTATAAAAACTATTTCTATCTTGCTGTAATGTAGGCCTAACATAAGAACAACTTTACTGTACTCAAATTAAGCATTTTATTTAGACATTAAACAGAAGTTTTCTGATGTCAAGGCTTTACCAAAGCTGAATAACAGGTTTTTTGCCAATTATTTGGATGATGATTTCTTGCCAATGTCATGATAGATCTCCTTTCAGTGTACTAACTTAATTGAAAATTTTTAGAAATGTGTCTTTCCTATAACTCACAGTTGTCCTGAACTAAATGAACACAGTCACTTTTCAGCACATGTATTATTTCATTTCTGTTGCTTATAACAAAATACTTGGAAATGGGTACTTTCTAAGAAAACAAAATTTATTCCTAACAGTTTCAGAAGATGGGAAGCCCAAAGTCCAGGAAACACATTTGGTGAGAGTTTTCTCTGATGGTGGCTTTGTAGCAATGCAGGGGTCTCACATGGCAGAAAATGGTGGAGCAGAGAGAGAGAGGCTCTCATCTGCTCTCCTTTTAAATCCCTCAGATCCATGCCCATGACTGCCATTATACCATCAAATAGATTAATCCATTCACTATGGCATAGTCTTCACAATCTAATCAACTCTTCAAGGCCCCACCTTTCAATTATTGTAATAGGATTTCCCACTCTCAACAGTTACACTGGGGATTAAGCTTTAATGACTTTTGGGGGTCATTCAATCCACTGCAGCAAGTAAAAAAGCACTTACAGTAGCTATTGTACAAAAATGCAATGTATTTGTTGATTATATTACAATTGATCATTGCTATTTTCTGGAGCTACCAGCTTAAATGACTGGTACTATCAGGAGTCATGAATAATATGAGAGAATTTCAGACTACATTATGAATGCTTAGAGTAGAGATTAAGCTTATAAATATGGGTGGAAACCACTTTAAACATGGGTTAACAATATTTTGTTTTGTAATGCAGAGTAACAGAGTTAAGCACCTGGGTGGCTGTTTTAACCTGAGTCCATATAGTAGTGTTCTGTAACATCTAACAGCTTGCCACTGTAAGTACACGCTATGTGAAAATATTCTTGTTGTGTGATGTTCAGAGATAATTTTAGACCACCAGGCCATAATCGACATACTGAATTATTTTGCTTTTCAGCTGCTGGCTGGTATGGGGATCTGAACCCTTGACCTTGGTGTTATCAACACTGCACTCTAACCACCTGAGCTAACTATTCAGCCTTCAACGTATTAAATCAATATATCCTAAATTTTGTTTATATTTCTAAAGAAATCATAACTTAATAAATGATTCTCACAGTATTTCCCTGTTGTACTTCGATCAACATCATAAAGCAACAGAAAGATATTCAATTATCTGATGATCCCTCTTGGGTTTGTGTAATTTTTTGGGTGGTCAGAAATGAAAAGTAACTGATGAACCAAAAGAATACAAAAATTAAAAACTTGCAATGTTATCTAGAAGTAGTTCATAAGAAATAATTATGAAGTCTTATATTTAAGTTGAAAAATCAATGTCAGAAGTTCACAATCAGGTAAACTTTGTTTGAAAGCAGTCAGCACCAGCCTTTTCTGGCAATATGTTGAAAAAGATGTTCAGAGAATCTTCTCCCAGTAAAATACACCTGGAAAAACACACCTACACACAATCACTTTTTTAAATGTAGGAAATTATAAAAGCATGAATCTACAAGTCAGGCATCACTGGAGGTGGTGTTTTCTGTGGTGTATTTGCTACTCAGTGGTAACCTAGATGTAGTCTTAATTTTCAAGGGCTAGAAATAGAAATCATGAGACAAAATTTAAGGCAAAAACACCCATACTTATGTGGGTTTGAACCCACAATTCACATTACAGCTCAAGCCCCAAAACCTCTGCATTAATTATTTAGTTGAAAGTATTGTCCAGAGCCCTGGCAGATACAAATAGAAGTCTTCCCTGGAAGGAATCACATATGACAATTTCTAATAATAACAAATGTTAACAGTAAAATTTACAAATGATTGGCCTAGTCAATTAGCAAATTAAAGATTATTGAAGGGAGGGTATACTTATAAGGAAGAACATTTGAAAAAAAATTTCAGAATTTAACAGAGAAAGACAAAGAAATTAATAAATATGAGAGATAAAAGACAAGGAGGTAGATTCAAAAGATCCAAATATATTTAATAAGCATTCCAGAGGAGAGAACAGAAGAATGGAGGAGTGGTAATATATATATATAAACCTGAGAAGTTTCCAAAAACAATAAAAGACACCAATTCTCAGATCAACAGTCCAATTAATCGTGTGTGTGTGTGTGTGTGTGTGTGTGTGTGTGTGTGTGTGTGTGAAGGGAGAAACTGTAAAATACTAAAATCACAGAAAAAGATATTTAAAGCAACTATAAAAAATGAGGAAAAAAGAACAAATAGATTGAAAACTAATAAACTCAAAAGCAACAATGCAAATGAAAAAGCCATGGAATAATATTGCCAAAGATAAATTATTAATTAAAATTCTACATTCCAAAAAACTACATTCCAAGAACAGGGGCGAAATAAAGATATTTTCAGACAAATCAAAACAGAGAGAAAGTACAGCCAATATATCTACACTAAAGGCATATTTAAGGAATATCCTTAACAAAAAAGGAAAAGGAAAGTCTGAGATTGAAAAGCAATATTGAGAAAAATTTTGTGAACATGTTACCTAATCCAATCTAAAGAAACATTAAATATACAAAATAACAAAACTGATGCAAAATTTTTACTATATACAAAGATGAAAATAAGGCAGTAGATAGAAAACAAGAGCATTGAGTGGCAGGTGGTTGACTTCCTTCTTTACCACTTACCTCCAATGTTTTATCTCCTGTGTTTTGGGGTTTTCTTTCATGACTTTTTTGCCCCCACCTCCATGTAACATTCCTTAATGTTTTGTTTTTAACTCTATGCCTTTCTCTCATCTGCCCATTGTCCCTTAGATATCTTACCATACATACAAATTCAAATATCTCCTGGTTCTGTTTAGCTCCCAACCTAGAACTCTGGCTCAGTCTCCCATTCAGAATTTCCATTCAAGACTAACAAGTGCCTGTTGAACATTTCCTCAGTCACTATACCAAATGAGAAACATTTCAAATCAGAGATAAAATGAGTCCTCGGATATGTTCTTCCTTCTAATTTCCCTGCTTCTGTGTAGGGAAGAAACACAACAACGTTTGTGTTTATGTGCTTTGGAAATTTTATCAGTAAGGGTTTCCTCTCTGTATCATCCAAACTCCACATTCATCAAGGTCTGGTAACTTACCACACTGCCTGTCACTTCACTGTTCATTCTTAAGACAGGACAATGAGAATAATATACCAACTCAACTAATACTTTCTCCCCATGTCTCACCCAACCCCTGCCTCAGCTTCAAGCCATCCTATTCACCACTAACAGAGTTATGAGGTCAAACCACTGGCTGGATCATAGTGGCATGCTATTAGACAAATATCAACGCTGAAAAATGCCCACAGATTAAAGTCTAAGCTTCTTTTTCTGGCATTTACATTCCTTTACCTTTTGGCCTCATTTACATTGAAGGGGGAGAATTTCATTGAGGTGGACCATGCATAGACTGCCCATCTCCAAACTCAACACAGATGTGGCTGTAGCAGAGGGAGGGCAGTAAGGAAAGGCCTGCTGTGGGCTTCTAACATGGTGTCCATGAGCCCCAAGAGGTCTGTGTCTAGAATTAAGGGAGTTGAGAAAGTCTGAATAATTCGATTTAAAAAAATAACGTCTGTGTTTTCACTAACTTCTAACTGAAATCTGTCATTCCTTTTAAATATTAATGTTGACAACCAACCTAAAAAGTGGTGAGTACCTGTGACTAGATCATCAGTAAACATATCAGATAATTTTTTTCTCTTTTTTTACTTTCTCAGCCTCCTTTTCCTCCTCTTTCTCTGTTTGGGATGTTCATAGTGAACAGTGGTTTACTAAATTGTGCTTTGAAAACTTTTGCACAAAAGATAAGGTCTCACTGAGAAGCAGCCTCTAAATGTAGGAGAGTTCTGCAAATTGGTAGGGTCTTTAGCATATGGCCATAGAGACCCATATTGCTCTGAAATCAAATCCCTCAAAGGCGTTCTGCTCAAGATAAGAGAATACTAGTACAAAGGATTTTTAAACGTGAATTTTTTGTTATATTCTAGAGTCTACTCTAAAGAATTGATTCTACATTGATGCCTGGAAGAGTACCATCTTGATTGGGAAACTATGGGCCCATGTGGAGTATACTAACATTTATAAAGCAAATGTATTTCACAGGGCCTAGATTCCAAAGCCCTGTACTTTTAGGTTTAGCCTAACTTTTAAAAATGACATATAGAAATGTTAACCTTGCAAAAGACAGGAAACTTTCCCCAGGCTAAAGTCTCTGTTGTAGGTATGGAATTGTAACACAGCAAAATTGCTGGCTCAAAGGGTAAATGTCCTTGGTGCAGGTTAACCTTACTTGATTGTTATGTAAAAATAGTAAAGAAATTGCTGTAGAGAAAGAAAATGTTTGCTAAGAACAAGCTTTTGTTGGTGGATCAACTTAACCTTTTGTAAATTGTATTATGGAATGTCACTTTGTTATCTCACTGATGTTACCAGCTTCTATTGTAAAACTATACTTAGCCACAACTCCACCTATGTCCTTTTTCTGTAACTTTCTGGACTGGAGAATAAATACTGAGAGAGAACCCCAGTTCGGGGATAATTTCCCAAAGGAGGAATGCCTCTCTCTTGAGGGTTCCAGGAAATTAACCCCTTCGGGGTGTCTCACTGTTCAGAAGAGATGGGCTCTGAGTAATCCTTTTTGCATCTCCACTGCCCTGTGTGAGGCAAAGCAACAGCCCATGTTAAATAATTTGTAGCCCTGAGTTACCTCTAAACCATTAAAAAGAAAAAAAGTATCTTGGATAAGATGGCTGTCTTTGGTTCATGGTAAATTTTCTGAATCCATTCTAGAGAAAACCAAAGCTATTCTAGGAGTTGTAAGATACTGAGATATAGGATTTTAGTTAACACAGGTATATTAGTCTGCTAAGGCTTTAATAACAAGGTACCACAGACGAAAACAACAGAAATTCAGTTTCTTTTTTTTTTTTTTTTGTACCACATATCAAATAATTTTAATGATATGAAATATCCAGAATAAGCAAATCTACGGAGACAAGAAATGAATTAGTGTTTGCCTAGGGCTGAGGCTGGGGAATTGGAGATTATAAAACTTATGAATAAGGAGTGCAAGGCTTATTTCTGAGTTGTTAAAATGTTCTAAAATTGATTGTAACAATTGTTACACAACTCTGTGAATATACTAAAAGCCATCTAATTGTATACTTTAAATTGGTAAATAATATATTTTAAAAACCCGTTAAGTATGAACTCCTATTGTTCTTATTTGCATTTTCCTGATTATTGGTGATATTAAACATCTTTTCACATATGTGTGGAGATTCCTATTTCATCTTCTGTGAGCCTGTCCATGCCTGTGTTAGTCTGTTTCTTTTTACTTATAACAGGAATACGTGGTAGTCGATCATTTGTAAAGAAACAATATTCATTGATTACAGCTTCAGAGACTGGCAATCACAAAGTCCAAGGAACACATCTGGTGAGAGCCTTCTTGGCAGTGACCCTACACAGTGACACAGGGTATCACATGATGAATATGGCAGGAGGAGAGAGAGAGAACTCCTCTCGTGCTCTGCTTTTAAAGCCCTCAGAACGATGCCCATGACCACCATTAAAACATCAATTTATTAAGCCATTCACTAGGGCATGGTCCTCAAAATCTAATCACCTCTTCAGGGACCCATCTTTCAACTAACATGATAGTATTTTCCACCCTCTTAATGCTGTCACAGTGGGTGTTTAGTTTCTAATACATGGACTTTGGGGTATGCAATTCAATCTACAGCTATGCCATTTGACCATTTATTGTGAGTATTATTACTATTCTTTTTTATTTTTTATTATTAGCGTATTCATTCTTACAAGTCATGATATTTCCTAATGCCCTTCACCCAACCTATCAATTCCCAAACAAGCTCCCTCCGTACCCCACATCTCTAGTATTCTTAAATTTGTTCTCTCCTTCAGAAAATTCAACATATTGGGGCCGGCCCGTGGCTCACTCAGGAGAGTGCGGTGCTGATAACACCAAGGCCACGGGTTCGGATCCCACATAAGGATGGCCGGTTTGCTCACTGGCTGAGCATGATGCTGACAACACCAAGCCAAGGGTTGAGATCCCCTTGGCTTTAAAAAAAAAAAAAGAAAGAAAATTCAACACATTGTTATGGTCTTTCTTTCTTTCTTTCTTTCTTCCTTTCTTTCATTCCTTCCTTACTTCCTCCCTCTTTCCCTCCCTCCCTTCCTTCCTTCCTACTTAGCAGCCAGTTATGAGTGAGTATATGTGGTATTTATCTTTCTTTGTCTAGCTTATTTCACTTGACATAATTTTCATTAGACTCAACTATTGCTGCAAATGGCTGAATTTCATTCTTTTTTATGGTCGATTAGTATTCTATTGTGTATATATATACCACGTTTTCCTTATCCAGTTGTCTGTTGACGGACACTTAGGTTGGCTCCATATTTTGGCTATTGTAAATAGAGCTGCAATGAACATGGGCATGCAGGTATCCCTTTGACATCATGATTTCCATTCCATTCCATGATGATTTCCAATCCAACCAGTAGGGGGATTGCCAGATCATATGGTAGGTCTATGTGTAGTTGTTTCAGAAATCTCCATACTGTTTTCCATAATGGCTGTGCTAATTTATGGTCCCACCAACAGAGTGGAAGAGTCCACCTTTCCCTGCATCCTCACCAGCGTTTGTTATTCTCAGTCTTTTTAATAATAGCCAGTGTAACTGGGGTGAGATGATATCATGGTTTTGACTTGCATTTCTCTGATGACTAGTGATGCTGAGCATTTCTTCATGTATCTGTTGACCATTTATATGTCTTCCTTTCAAAAATGTCTATTCATCTCCTTTGCCCATTTTTTAAATTGGATTTTTTTTTTCAACTGTATAGTTGTTTAAGTTATTTGCATATTCTGGATATTAATCCTTTATTGGATGTATGTTGGGCTACTCCCGGGCCACCAGCCATTTTGGGAAAGTACCTCAGCCATTTTAAACTTGCTTCGGGCTGATTCTGGGAAACTGAAACCTAAGCAGAGAATTCAAAACTTAAAAGAACTAACTTCCGGGGTACGGTGACTCTGCACTTTTTTCCCGCCTGCCCTGTCCTCACCCCTCCTCCCGGGTAGCAGTGTGTCAACTCCCTATTGGATAAGAGCTCCCCCACCCCTGGTAAATATAAAAACCACTGCTTGCTGTAATAAACAGAGTTCTGGCTTTGACCGCTCTCCTGGCTCGGTGTTATTTCTTTGTCCCCAGGGCCGAAGCGCAGAGGGGATCGGGCCTGCAACACTCATCATCCCGCTCAGCCCCACAAGAGGTTACCGCCGACTGGTCCGGGGTCCCTTCCCGCCCTGTGTTGTTGGTCCCCAGTGGTGAGGAACCAACAACCTGGTGCCCCGTGTGAGTCATATTGAACTCTTCAAACACATCGCTGACGGGCCAATCGGTCTTCGGGTGAGTGTACCCC
>NW_007728107.1:334695-335030 GCF_000696425.1 Galeopterus variegatus | reverse complement strand
ATGTTAACCTGATTGGAGCTCCCTTATAGATGATTTGACACTTCTCTCTTGCAGCTTTCAAAATTCTCTCTTTGTCCTTGAATTTTGCTATTTTGACTATAATATGTCTTGGTGAAGCCCTTTTTAGGTTGAATACGTTTGGGGATCGTTGAGCTTCTTGGATCTGAAGATCTGTGGTTTTTCCTATGTCTGGGAAGTTTTCTGCCACTATTTTGTTGAATATGTTTTCAATACATTCACCTTTTTCCTCCCCTCCTGGAACACCCATGACTCAGATATTTGAGCGCTTAAGGTTGTATAATATCTCTCTCAGATTTTCTTCAATATCTTTGATA
>NW_007728107.1:302148-333284 GCF_000696425.1 Galeopterus variegatus | reverse complement strand
CACACTTCTCAGGATCGCGCTGTCTCCTGGCACGGCCGCTCCAGACCTGTCGCCATCTTAGCTATTATTGTTAACGATGCTAGCTTATTACTTTATATAATGTTTCTTATTTGGGGGTCTGTGTTCTCTAAGAATGTATGAATTTCTCTATGAGACACATACAGTAGTAGAATTGCTAGACATCTACGACTTGAATAAATACTCCAAGTGGCTGTCCAAGGTGATTGTGCAAATTACACTCATTACCTGTATTAAGGACTTGCCGTTTCCTCACCTATTCTCAGTCTTATTATGGTAACAGAAAGAAGATATTTACAAAATGAAGTAAATCTATATTCATATGCCTTGGAAATATGTACCAGACGTGCTTTATTCTGCAAATGAATAAGTACAGGATAGTATGACACAATTTGATTAACATACAAAATTAACATTAAAAACATATTACAAAATGTAGGAGAAAGCAAATCGAACTCTTTACAATGAATACCTTAGGAGTATGAGCTCGGAGGGCAAGAATAAAAGTCCAACCTTTTACTATAGCACTGGTATTCACTGCTGCCCTACCAGAAGAGACCAGCAGCTCATGGAGCATTCCCGAAGTCAGCATTTTTATCAGGCTCTGGAGAATTCTTTGCCTTGGGCTTCTGTGTGGATGGTTGTGGGATGATCTATGGCTGTTGCTCTCTGAAACCTAGCATCGTTTCCTGGAGCCACATTTCTGATCCCAGCAGTGGATCTTTGCAGACTCCTCATCCCGAAGCTGCTAGATTAGGAATCTGGGTTGTTCTGCAGCTCCTTGCTGAATATCTTGACTGAGAAGCATCAGTGCATACCTGACCACTATTTGCAAAGGCGCATGCTGCAGCTGAGAGCACGGGGACTCTCTGTTACTTTGAGAACAGTGGTCCTGCTGCTGTGACTGAAGGGAGGGCACCTGATGCCTTAAATCTCTATGACTCAGATGCATGAGAACCTGATTCTGGAATGGCAGCTTCTCTTGGTGATTCTGAGGCTGTTGAGGCTGCTGAAGATGACATCCCCAACCATTTTGCTGCTGTCCTTGAAATAGTGAGTAATGCCCATGGGCCTTAGGCTACTCCTGCTGCCACTTTCCCTTGTATACTACAAACATAGTGCAAAAGGAAGGGTCTTACACTCTGGCTTTCCCTCATCTCAGGCCTGTCTCTTTCAAATACTGCACAGCAGATGTAGGAACAGGAAGAAAGATCCACATCTGGTGTTACCTTCATGTTACAAAGCACAACTTGGTTATTTTTGAATATCTGGAACCACAGAGCCATCCTGTTCACTGAGAACCACCTGTGTCTTCAGAGAAAAGTAGCCAGCTCTACCCCATAATACCTCCTGGTCATAAGAGAAGGTCTGCTCAATGGTGTCATTGGGAGATTCCATCTGGGTATCCTTGAGACTTAAAAGTGGGTGACCTTGGACAGGAAGCACATGCTATTTCCTGGCAGCAAACATTCTCTTTCTCTCTCTAGGTGGTAGTTTGGCTCTTCTATTTTGGAACGAGTTGTCAATTACAGGCACAGGACAATGGACTTGTTCAGCCAGTTCTTACCTAGTCGTAAAATTAGGATAAGGATTCTGTTCAAATGACTGATTAAGTATGTGCAATTTATCCTTAGTAAATTTATGTTGTGGTTTTGTTTTTCTTTTTCCCCATTTTGTTCTTCTTACTTTGGTGTGACTGTCTTCTTCAATTAAAGATCCTGTGTTCAAATCCTAACTCTGAGGCTGACAGGCCATTGGCAGGGATGATTGCTGCTGCCCTCATAGACCACTCTCCTTGTCCTGGGCTGTTCTCTGAGCCATGGGATGGAAGTCATTCCCTTGGTAGCTTTGTGGAGGACTTTACATCCTAAAGGCACTCCATTTGAGTCACCATTGCTTTGGGGGCCCTTTGATGCAGAATTTGCCTCTGAGACAGAAAGTGATCGGGGATCAAATTTCAACATGAGTTTTGGTAGGGAAAAAAGATATCCAAACCATAGCAGGTTCCCCCAAGACTAGTATGGTACCATGAAAAGCTGGAGAAATCTCTACAAGGTTGGATTATTTGTCTGCGTGACAAAGAGGTGATATTTGTGCAGTTGAGTGAAGAGAGTGGTGAGTAATATGGTGAATAATGCAGAACTCTCTGTAATAGAATGACCTTGGTAGGCATTGACCCAACAGGAAGGGGCAGGTAAGTCTATTGTATTCCTGAAATGGACAATCAGGAGAATCAGGTTCACACACACACACACACGCACACACACACACGCACACACACACTGAGAAATAGAGAGAGAGAGAGTGAGAGAGAGAGAAAGGAAAGGATGTCTCTGAGCTCCTGAATGTAGAAGGAGTATCTTTACTGAGGTTGGAACTGCTTTGAAATAGTTTGCTATTTTATTATTATTTTTTTTACTATTAAATGGTGAATGGGAATCCAGTGCAACCTTTTAAGTGGAAAATGCCCCTAACTTTGCTCCTTCAACCAGGGAATATCATAATGGATGGGATAATCATCATGCTGGATCCATATACTCTGCCTTAAGAGGCAAGAGATATGGGGTCCCTAAAAGTGGCCCAGGTCTGGCTGGGCTGGACTCATTCATTTGGGCCTGTGATAATGGCCCTCATAATGATCAGTCTTGTGACTTAATACAGGCAGGAATGCTGATAAAAAGCCCACCAAAGGAGCAATTAATCATGACTCCTGGTCTCTCTGCCCTGGGGTGGGTGGTGGGGTTACTCATGGGCTGCAGGAGTAAGAAGGTGGTGGGGGATGAAGAGAACCTTCCGCTCTTTGTGATGTCCTCCAGAATACCCACCCCCCACCTCTTACATGGATTCCAAAGGTCTCCCTCTCTGTACCCAATGGGTTGGGATGAAGCCGAACCTCACCCTCCTCTTCCTCATATGACCCCATGTGGTGGGGCACACATGCAGAGGCCAGTGACAGAGGATGGTGTCACTGAGGGGTCGAGGCACCCAAAAAGATATCCCTGTGTCCTGAAGTTGGAGGAGCAGATGGAGGTATGGCTTCCTCTCTGGAGTGTATCGTCAGCCTTGCACCATTCTTCATTGAAGGCTGCCATCATGTGTGCACATTAAACCTGGCAGCTGGCCAGTGGGTGCTTATCTGGGTGTGGGGAAGAATGATTCTCATTGCTCAGGTTAGGAATCTGGCTTTACATTCATTGGTTCAGGAGCCACAGTTTTCTTCTGAGGTCATGCCCAACCATGCTCCTCATTTCTTCCTGAGCCCTCTAATGTTCATATTTCTACTTACAGTCACTTCAAAGCAATCTGGGATTTTTCTACAGACCAGAATCACCTCTAATGTTCATATTTCTACTTACAGTCACTTCAAAGCAATCTGGGATTTTTCTACCATGCTTCTCAAAATTCTTTCAGCTTCTGTTCATTGACCAATTCCACAACTACTTCCACATTTTTAGGTATTAGTTACCAGCACACCAATTCATGGTACCAAAAATCTGTATTAGGTTTTCCAGGGCTGCTGTAACAAATTACTGCAAACTTAGTTGCTTAAAAACAGAAATTTATGGGCCAGCCCGGTGGCGCACTGGATAGTGCGCCACTTGGGAAGCGCGGCGGCGCTCCCGTCCGAGGGTTCGGATCCCACGTACAGACCGGCTCCCGCTCACTGGCTGAGCGAGGCGCGGGAGCAACGCCGAGGCTTGCGATCCCGTCGCCGGTCCCCGGTCCGGTACGGGGGCAACACTGAGGGTTGCGATCCGTTGCCGGACACGGAAAAAAGACAAAAAAAAAAAAAAAAAAAAAACCCCAGAAATTTATTCTCTCATAATTCTAGAGGTCATAAGCCCAAAATCAAGTTGTTGGCAGGGTTGTAATCCCTCCAAAGACTCTAAGGGAGAACACTTTCTCCTCTTCCAGTTTCTTATGGCTCCAGGCATTCCTTGGCTCATGGCTACATAATTCCAATCTTTGTTGCCATCTTCACATGGCCTTCTCCTCTTCTTTGTCTTCTCATTTAATGTCTCTTATAAGGACACTTGTAATTGGATTTAGGGACCACTTGGGTTATCCAGGATAATCTCATCTCAAGATCCTTAATTACTTCTGCAAAGACCCTTTTTCAAATAGGTCACATTCACAGGTTCTGGGGGTTAGGACATGGACATATCTTTTTGGGGGCCACCATTCAATCCACAATCTATATTGACATAGATACACCAACTTTATTTTGATTAGCATTTGTTGCCCTGAATGTTAATCCTACAAATATTTTAAGCCTTTCAATACACTATTTAATTGTTTAATACAATCCATATTCATGTTTATCTACATATACCTCCACTCCTCTGGCAGACCTTCACAGAGCCACTTGATTTCCCTGCCCTCTGCACCCAGGTTCACCTGTTCCAGACCAAAAGCTGATGAGGTGGTGCACCATCTCCTGGGAGAGACAACCTCAGATCTGCATGGCCACACCTGGCCTGATAGCCAGTCAGGCAGCAACTCTGAGCACCAGAGAGACTACAAAACAGCTGATTGGCCTTATGCCTCCACACATATCTGGCCCAACAATGAGCCCAGAGTATCCAACCCAACAAAACAGAGCCAGCATTGGCACAAATTCTTTTAGACTAGGCCACTGGGACATTTGCAGACATCACCAAAGAGGATTACAACCAAAGAAACTGCACAGAGAATATGCTACTGAGTCCACCCAAAACCAAAGCCAAAGCAACACATACAAGAGATACCCTGGACCTACATACAGGAAAAAGTCATTCTACATAACCTATTCCATAAAATTGGGAAAAACAACAACTCCATTAGAGGCTTAGATATCACTATAAGGACACAAGAAAGATGAAAAAGCAAGGAGACATGATGCCCCCAAAGGAACACAATAAGTCTCCACTAACAAATGCCAAAGAAAAGGACAGTTATAAAATTCCTGTAAAGGAATTTCAGATAATGATCTTAAGGAAACTCAATGAGATACAAGAGAACACAGACAAACAATTCAATGAAATCAGGAAAACAATTCATGATCTGAATGAGAAATTTAATGAAGAGAGATATCATAAAAAAGAACCAAACAGAAATCTTGGAGCTGAAGAATTTAATGAATGAAATAAAAAGTGCAATTGAGAGCTTCAACAGCAGACTAGATAAAGCAGAAGACAGAACAGCTGAACTTGAGGACAGATCCTTTTAAATAGCCTAGTCAGAGGGAAAAAAAAGAAATAAGAATGAAAAGAATAAAGAAATCATATGAGACTTATGGGAGGACATTAAGTGAACAAATGTTCAAATAATAGGTGTTCTGGAGGGAGAAGAGATGGAGAAAGGCACAGAAACCCTATTTAATGAAATAATAGCTGAAAACTTCCCAAGTATTGGAGAGATATGGACATTCAGATTAAGGAAGCTCAAAGGTCCCCAATTAGACTCAACCCAAAAAGATCCTCTCGGAGGCTCATCATAATCAAACTGTCGAAATTTAAAGGCAAAGAGAGAATTACAAAAGCTGCAAGAGAAAAACATCAAGTGACAAATAAGGGAATCACCATTCAACTATCAGCATATTTCTCAACAGAAACCTTGAAGGTCAGGAAAGAATAGGATAATATATTCAAAGTACTGAAAAAAAAAAGTCAGCTAAGAATACTTTATCCAGTAGAGCTATCCTTCAGAAGTGAGGGAGAAATAATGCTTAAGGGAGTGTGACAACTGGAAATGAAAAGATGGTAAATTACTATCACAAAAACATGAAAAATACAAAACTCACCTGTAGAGATAAATTCATAATCCAAATTCAGAACAACCCAGGGAGGGTAGTGATGCTATGTAAATACTTCACTCCTCTAGTATGAAGGTTTAAAGTCAAATGGTCAAAAAACAACAATAGCTACAATCAGTGGCTAAAGAACAAGCAATAGATACAAAAGAAAATTAAGGCAACAAAAATATGAGTTGTGGGGGTAGGAGGAGGTCTACAGTATGCTCATGCAACCAGAATTAAGGTGCTGTCAACTTAAAATAGTTTACTATAACTACAAGACTCTTTATGTTATTCCTCAAGGTAACAATGAAAAAAGAAATTATAGCAGATACACAAATGAGAAAGAAAATAAAACTTAGCACCACAGAGAACCACCAATCCACAGAGGCAAATAACGAGAGAAAAAGAAAGGAACTAAGGATCCACAAAGCAACCAGAAAACAATTAACAAAGTGGCAGGAATAAGTTCTCACATATCAGTAATAACCTTGAACATAAATGGATTAAACTGTCCAATTAAAAGATATAGAGTGGTCGAATGGATAAAAACACAAGACCCAGTGGTATGCTGCCTACAAGAGACTCACTTAACTATTAAAGACAAACATAGACTGAAAGTAAAGGGCTGGAAAAAGATATTACATGCAAATGTAAACCAAAATTGAGTGGGAGTAGCCATACTTATATTAGAAAAAATAGACTTTAAATCAAAAACTGTAAAAAGAGACAAAGAAGGTTATTATATAATGATGAAGGGATCAATCAAGAAGAGGATATAACAATTGTTAATATACATGCACCCAACACTAGAGCACCCAGATATATAAAGCAAACATTATTAGAACTAAGGGGAAAGATAGACTGCAATTCAATAATAGTAGGGGACTTTAACACCCCACTTTCAACAGTAGATGGATCATTTAGACAGAAAATAAACAGAGAAACCTCTGATTTAAACTGCATCATAGAGTGAATGGACCTAACAGACATTTACAGAACATTCCATCCAACAGCTGCAGAATACACATTTTTCTCAACTGCACATGGAACATTCTCCAGGATAGGTTATATATTAGATCACAAAACAAGTCAACACAAATTTTAAAAGATAGAGATTACATCAAGTATCTTTTCTGGCCACAATGCTACAAAATTAGAAATCAACAATAAGAATAACTTTGGAAACTTTACAAATACATGGAAATTAAACAATATGCTCCTAAACAATCAATGGATTAATGAAGAAATTCAAAGAGAAATTTAAAGAATCCCTTGAGACAAATGAGAATAAAAACACATCATACCAAAACCTATGGGATATGGCAAAAGCTCTTTAATTAGTAAGTTTATAGCAATAAATGCCTATATCAAAAAGGAAGAAAGATTGCTAATAAACAGCCCAACAATGCACCCAAAGAAACTAGAAAAACAACAAACTAAACTCAAAATTGGCAGAAGGAAAGAGATAATAAAGCTCAGAGCATAAATAAATAAAATAGACACAAAAAAATTGAAAAGATTGGTGAAACAAAGAGTTGTTTTTTTAAAAAGATGAACAAAATTGACAAACATTTAGCTAGACTAAACAAGAAAAAAAGAGAGAAGACTCAAATAATAAAACCAGAAATGAAAAAGGAGACATTACAGCTGATACCACAGAAGTAACAAAGGATCATAAGAGACTATTATGAACAACCATATGCCAACACATTTGATAACAGAAGAAATGGATAAATTCCTGGACAAATACAATCTG
This sequence comes from Galeopterus variegatus, assembly GCF_000696425.1. Taxonomy (NCBI): domain Eukaryota; kingdom Metazoa; phylum Chordata; class Mammalia; order Dermoptera; family Cynocephalidae; genus Galeopterus; species Galeopterus variegatus. The sequence continues at coordinate 325,734 of NW_007728107.1, read as the reverse complement.
CCAAGATTAAATTATGAAGAAATAGAACATTTAAATAGACAAATAACAAGTGAGGAATATGAATCAGTAATACAGGCTTCCATTAAAGAAAAACCCAGGACCTGATGGATTCACTGCTAAATTCTTTCTTTCTTTATTTTTGTTTTTTATTTTATTTTATTTATTTTATTTTTTAATTTATTTTGTTGATATACAATGTGATTGATTATTGTGGCCTATTACCAAAACCTGCCTCCCTCCTCCCTCTCCCTAAATTCTACTGAACATTTAAAGAAGAACTAATACCAATTCTCTTCAGATTATCCCAAAAAATTAAGGAGGAGAGAATATTTCTCAACTCATTTTATGAGGCCAGCATTACTCTGATTCCAAAACCAGGCAAGGACGCATATTAAAAGGAAATTACAGGCCAATACACCTGATGAACATATATGCAAAAATTCTCAATAAGATACTAGCAAACTGAATCTAACAGCACATTAAAAAGATCATTCACTATGATCAAGTGGGATTTATCTCAGGGATGCAAGAATGATTTAACATACTCAAATCAATAAATGTGATATACCACATTAACAGAAAAAAAGACAGAAATCATATGATCATTTCAATTGATGTAGAAAAAGCATTTGACAAAATTCAACATTCCTTCATGATAAAAACTCTTAATAAATTAGGCATTGAAGATATGTACCTCAATACAATAAAGGCCATATATGACAAACCCATAGCTAACATCATATTGAATGGGGAAAAGCTGAGAGCTTCCCCTTTTAGATATCTGGAACAAGACAAGGATGTCCATTTTCAGCACTTCTGTTCAATATAATACCGGAAGTCCTAACCAGAGCAATTAAGCAGGAGAAAGAAACAAAGGACATCCCAATTGGAAAGGAGGAAGTCAAGTTGTCCCTGTTTGCAGATGACATGATCTTATATATAGAAGATCCTAAAGACCCCACCAAAAAACTGTTAAAAATAATAAATGAATTCAGTAAAGATGCAGGATGCAAAATCAACAAACAAAAGTCAGTAGCATTTCTATATACTCATAACAAACTATCTGAAAAAGAAATCAAGAAAACAATAACTGCAAAAAAAAAAAAAAAAAAAAAAAAAAAAAGATACCTAGGAATATACTCATCCAAGGAGGTGAAAAATCTCTACACTGAAAGCTATAAAACTTTGAAGGGAGAAATTGAAGAGGACATAAATAAGTGGAAAGACATCCCTTGTTCATGGAGTAGAAGAATTAATATTGTTAAAATGGCTATTCTACCCAAAGCAATCTACAGATTTAATGCTATCTGTATCAAAATACCAATGACATTCTTCACTGAAATAGAAAAAACAAGATCCCAGATAGCCAAAGCAATCTGGAGAAAAATGAACAAAGCTGAAGGCATCACACTACGTGACTTTAAATTTTACCACAAAGCTATAGTAACAAAAACTGCATGGTACCAGCATAAAAACAGACACATAGACCAATGGAACAGAATAGAGAACCCAGAAATAAATTCATGTCTTTTTTGTAAATGGTGCTGGGAAAACTGTATATTCACATGGAGAAGAATGTAACTAGACTCTACCTCTCGCCACATATAAAACTAAACTCAAAATGGATTAAATATTTAAATATAAAATCCCAAACTATGAAACTATGCATCAATTAAAAATAAATTAACTAAAAAAAGGGGGGGGGGAGAAAAGACAATCCACAGACCAGAAAAATATTTGCAAATTGTATGTCTGGCAAAGGAGCTGTGTCCAGAATGTACAAGGAACTCTTACAACGCAATAAGACAACAAGCAAGTAACTAAAAAATATGCAAAATTTTTGAATACCCATTTCACCAGTGAAGATATACAAAAGACCAACAAGCACATGAAAAGGTTAATCTTTTGGGAACTGCAAATAGAAAACACAGTGAGATACCATTTCATACGCATTAGGATGTTGGTGAGGATGTAGAGAAACTAGAAGCCTCAGACATTGTTGGGGGGAAATGTTAAATGGGACAGCCACTTTGGAAAAACAGTTTAGCTGTTCCTTAAATAAAGTTACCATAAAATCCAGCAATTCTCCAGATATCTACTGAAGAGACATGAAAATATAACATGCAAAAACTTGTACATCAATGTTCATGGAAAGAATCCTAATGTTTATCAACTGATAAATGGACAGGTAAAATGTGTTATATCCATACAATGGAATATTACTCAATAGACTATTATTCAGCAATAAGAAGGAAAGATATACTGATATGTGCTATAACATGGATGACCCTCAAAAACATGCTAAGGGAAAGAAGCCAGAAGCAAAAGACACATATAGTTTGATTTAATTTATATGACATATCCAGAATAGGGAAATCTATAGGAACAGAAAGCAACTTAATGGTTGCCCAGGGCTGGGGGTGGGAGTGGGGATTGCAAACATCTTGTATGAAAATGTGGAGTGATGAAAATGTTCTTAAACTGGATTTTGTTGATGGCTTCTCAACTCTATAAATTTAGTAAAAAATTATTAAATTGTACACTCAAAATGGGTGAATTTTGTGGCATATAAATTATTCATCAATAAAGCTTTAAAAAAAAAGTCAAAGCAGGCATGAGTCTTGCCCACAGGTGCAAGGGTGCCTGGAGTTTAACAGAGGAGGCAGACATATCTGCAAACAAATGTAATGATTTGAGCTAATTTCATTTATAGATGTCTATTTAATGTGCTATGATTTTCTTTCTTACTATGTTTCCTGTTTGATCTCAAAATCCAAAATTCTTCTTGGAAAAAGTGGTGTACTGAGGTATACTGTTGTTATTAAGCATACACACACACACATGCACACATACACACACACGGAGTCTTCAAAAAGTCCATGGAAAATGCTTATTATGAAAAAACTATGCATGGATTAAAAAATTTTTTACACTAAAATAAACTTATACTAACTTGTTGTAACATGTCTGAACAGGATCTAGTTTGAGGTACTTAGAAGGATAAGACATCAGTTTGAAAAGAGTCCCTATCATAGAAACATGGATTCTGCCAAAATTGAAGCAAGAACAAACATCAAGTTTATGGTGAAGCTTGGATGGAAGAATGCTGAAATTGTTGATGTTTTATGAAAAGTTTATAGGGACAATGTCCCCCCAAAATCAGTAGTTTATAAATGGATAAATGGTTTTAAGAAAGGACAAGAGAATGTTGAAGATGAAGCCCATAGCAGCTGAGAAAAAAATAAATCTTGTTTGTGCTCTAATTGAAGAGGACTGATGACTAACAGCAGAAACAATAGGCAACACCATAAACATCTCAATTGGCTCAGCTTCACAATTGTGACTGAAAAATTACAGTTGAGCAAACTTTCTGCTTTATGGGTGCCCAAACTGTTGCACGCAGATCAACTGCAGACAAGAGCAGAGCTTTCCACGGAAATTTTAAGCAAGTGAGATCAAGATCCTAAAGCATTTCTTTGAAGAATTTTAACAGGAGATGAAACAGGGCTTTACCAGTATGATCCTGAAGACAAAGCACAATCAAAGCCATGGTTACCAAGAGGTGGAAGTGGTCCAGTCAAAACAAAAGTGGACAGGTCAAGAGCAAAGGTCATGGCAACAATTTGGGGGGATGCTCAAGGCATTTCACATGTTGACTTTCCGGAGGACCAAAGAATAATAACATCTGCATATTGTAAGAGTGTTTGGTGAAAGTTAGCCAAAGCTTTAGCAGAAAATCACCCAGGAAAGCTTCACCAGAGAGTCCTTCTCCTCCATGACAATGCTCCTGCGCATTCCTCTCATCAAAGAAGGGCAATTTTTCCAGAGTTTTGATGAGAAATCATTAGGCAGCTACCCTACAGTTCTGATTTGGCTCCTTCTGACTTCTTTTTGTTTCCTAATCTTAAAAAATCTCTAAAGGACACCCATCTTTCTTCAGTTAATAATGTAAAAATGACTGCATTGACATGGTAAATTCTCAGGACCTTCAGTTCTTTAGGGATGGACTAAATGTCTGGTACATCATTTTGGTTTTTTTTCCCTCCAGTTGTAAGATGCTGAAATCATTGGATTGACTAAGTTTTCTGGGTGGAGTCTGGGAAGATTTTGTAGAAAAGATTAATTTCTGGGTAGAAGTTTCCTGGAGTGGAAGGAATTGGTGTGTTGAAGAGAATAAAGTAAACGTTCCAAAAAAGGAAATAAATATAGGGAAAGAATTTGATTCAGTAGTTGTCAGCCTATGTATGGAAATGTATTTGCTTCGCTAAGCTTATTTCATGACAGATTTTTAAGGAGTCGGTGTAGGGTGGAAAGGATAGTTGAAGAAGACCTGAAAATAATCAATTTAAAATTTGGTTGAAATTGTTCATATCTCTCACGGCACATGGCTAAGACATTTGTTGAAATGGCTTCTAGAATTTGCTTACCGAATTCCTGGAAATAAAATGTTTTAACAGTTTGAACATTGCAGAAACTTATGGAGTTTTAAGTGTCAGGACAAGGGCTTTCAATTCAAAAAGGATAAACTGGAATTTACCACTGGGATGTCCTAGGCTGTCCTGGAGAGACTTAATTTTTTTTTTTCAATTTGTATTATGTGATTTTCCTAGGGACATGGAAAAGGAGAAACCCCTTACACAATACTATAACCTTTTCCACCAAAATTCTTAATTTCACCCTTCTATTTGGTTGGTGTATGAAATTCACTTTCATGTGATTGCTGAAGGCAAGAGATGACTGTGGCCACACGGAGGCAGCAGACACCCAGCTTTTCTAAGTTTATCTCCAGGAACTGTGATCAATGAAGACAGATCTTTCCTACTCTTTGGTCTAAATGTCTTTTTCATACTGCCGAACTGGAAGAAATGACTTATTCTTAACATACTAACAACAGACACCTCACGTGCTAATCAAAGGTTGGCAAGAGCTTAATTTTTTTTTTCCTGCTTTTCTAATGGCTAGTTTCTCAGAGATCATTCACAGTACAGGATTGCTTCTTAGCCATCTGGATATCCTCAGACAATCATAGTGCCTGACATCTAGAGAGAGCTGAATAAATGTTAATTGTCCTTAGTGTTTTCAGAAGATAACTGCTCCAACTCACCAAAGCACATTCTGTAAGATCTCAGACCACTGAGCACATTCAGAGGGGGCTGCATGTCTTTAGCTAAGGGTGCTCACACTGTCCAGCACATTTTCTACATTCTACAGTCATGAATCTGAACAAGATTCAGCCCCTAACTTCTCACAACACCTTGTGAAATCAGTGGTTCTGAGAAAAGCATATTTGACATGGTCGTTTTTTCTTTACCCACATGGTGCTTTGCAGGAACTGCAGGTGGTGGTCCGAGGGTGGAAGGTGAGGGCGGGAGCAGGGTTGGGATCCTGTGCATAGCGTTCCATCTGTCCTGCCTGTTTCCCTAACAGCGGAAACATCAGGGCCTTGTGGATGAGATGAGGCACTTATGCCAGCACCAATAGTGGCCTGGTTCTTTAGCTCTTTCACTGACACCCTCCCCCCATTTGTTTCAGTGTTTGTTAAATGCCTGCTTTTCCTTAGGTGCTCCTCATACATGCTCTCATTGGATATTTCTCTGTGTAGGAAAGCTGTTTCATGCCTGTGTTTGCAGATGCTGTTCTTCTGCCTGGAAGATGCTTTCCTTCTCCTCAATCTAATTCCTGTGTGTCACTGCAATCCAGCTCAAGGCATGCTCTATTCTGGAAACGCCGATACAATTTAGATGTAGCCGCAACGGGTTCTTGCAGAGCCTGGCCTCACCCTCAGCTCATTACTCAGCTCACAGGCTTGTTCATCTTCATCTCCTATGAGACCATAAGCTCCCTGAGGTCAGAGCCCTGCCTCTCTTGGCATTGCATCCCCAGAGCCTAGCAGCGTTTCTGGCACACTGGACCTGCTCCATAAATGTCTATGGAATCAGTAAATGAATCAATCCATTTATCACTGAATGAGATGTTTTCCTTCCTTTCCTTTCCCAGTTAAAATGCCTTGATTTTTTTTTTAATCCCTCTTAGGAAATTATTTTGAAAATAAGCAGTCAGCTCTTACCTCCTATACAAGGAACATCAGAGAATACCAATGAACCATCATTACAAGTGGGACTTGCTGAAGGAGGAAGTTTGTAATGTGAAACTCTATCAACATCCCAGGCACTGTGGGGTCTTAAGGGGATATGGGTCATGCTCCAGGCATGCAGCTCTGAGAGATGCCCCACATTGGCAACAGCCAGTGTATCAGTAAATGAATCAATCCATTTATCACTGAATGAGATGTTTTCCTTCCTTTCCTTTCCCAGTTAAAATGCCTTGATTTTTTTTTTAATCCCTCTTAGGAAATTATTTTGAAAATAAGCAGTCAGCTCTTACCTCCTATACAAGGAACATCAGAGAATACCAATGAACCATCATTACAAGTGGGACTTGCTGAAGGAGGAAGTTTGTAATGTGAAACTCTATCAACATCCCAGGCACTGTGGGGTCTTAAGGGGATATGGGTCATGCTCCAGGCATGCAGCTCTGAGAGATGCCCCACATTGGCACCAGCCAGTGTTAGCAGCATGAAGGTAAATAGCTTCCAGAAGCCAGTCAGTGTTCTAAGGATGTTATTCGTTGATTCTCACAGCATCCCTAAATGACAAGCAGGAGGAATGGAGAATTTCTTTCCTTCCTTTTCTCTTTCCTCTCCCTACTCCCCTCCCCTCTCTCTTTTTCTTACAGACAGAACACAGACAGAGGCTAAGCAAATTGCCTAGCATCACTTAAAAGAAAACAGTCAAGCCAGGACTCAGTCTGGTGCTCATTCCAGAAAGCTGTGCTTCCTGTAACTTAAACAGGTCTGTGTTTTAATGAATTCATGGCATATGGGCCATAATAATCAAAGTGCCTGGCATTTCCTGGAATTTATGATCTGGTGGGGAATAGGTCGTTTTCTACTTTTGAATGAATTCTCACATGCCTAGCTTTGGAGTTAAGAAACTTGACATAAGTGGAAATAGTTGATGGAATGAACAATGCTTTCTTGCTTGTTTATTCTGCTATCTGTACCCATATCTTCTCTTTCTCCTCTCAAGCCCCATCCTTACTCATGAACTTCTGTCCTCACTTCTTCCCTGGCATTTTAAGAGTGAGTGGCAAGGTAGTGTTGTCAAAGTCTGCATCATGGGGAAGAAAATTATTTTGTTTGCTGTCTTCCCTGTGAACAGAGAAGTTCACAGTCCGTCATCCTTGGTGAACTACAGGTGTTGGACCCTTGTCTGAAGACAAAAACCTCTCCTTCTGACCCTGGTGTGTGTTTCTGATTTCTAAAAAGCCTTGTTGATCCAGGTAGCAGAGAAAGTCTGTGAATTCAGAAATGATCTGACCAGTGTGCTCTATCTTTGACAGTCTCCTGAGTTGGCTTGAGTGTAAGAGCAGTGGCTGGTTTCCCGAAGATCTATTTGGTTCTCTTTGCTGAGAAATTAGCTATTGACTATTTATTGTGGGCATTTAATTTTCATAAAGGCTGTACCAGTTGATGCCAGTGAGCTTAAGTATATACCTATGCCACTGATATTGGTGTTTGTCTTAGGTTCCTAAAGAGAATTGAAGTTCCCCTCTGTTTGCAATGGATGGTGGTGATTTTTTAAGGACCTTAAATTGAGTTTCCCAGGAGTGCCTTTAAAAAGACCTTTTTCCATGCTTTTTTTTTCTTTCTAATATCTAATGTGTGCAGATCTTTCTGGCTTACAAGGACTCTTAAAAATGCAATCTCTGAATATTTCTGTGAAATGCATTCTTTTCTGAGACAGACTGTCATGGGAGCTATTTAGAGCCTACATCATTCTGTTTGAGAGCTGAACGATGCACTTTTCCAAGCATATTCTTAACTCAAACAACAAAAGACTTCAAGTTTGCTAAGTATTTCCAGATCCAGGCAATGTCAGTGAACAGTAGATCTTCAGGGTCTTCTTTCACACTAGCAGCCCTCCAGAAGCACCACTGCAATTTCGAGAATGAGTCTTCAGCATGCTGAATCCACTGGCATGATCCTGGGTTCACTGGCATCCAGGAAGGTACTTTTCTCTGTGTTGATGTTACCCTTGCTATACACCTGGGTTAAAATATTTGGAATTCCTAAGCTAATATAATAATAAGGATACCTCTAGGTTTCAAAGATCCCTGTTCAAATCTAAACATTGGGAAAGCTACGAAGGAAGTTTCCCAGGTTTGGAATTCATTACAGATGTGTAAGACTTGGGGTGCAAAGGGGGTACACAAAGGCCTCCTCTTACTGAGACGGAGGTTGGGGGAGAAAAGAGAAGCACTTTCCCAGGAACTCAGTTGGGGCAGGTATACAGTATCTACACTGGATCTCCTGAGTGCTTGATGGGGCAAATGAGTTCCCGTGATAATTCCCTGAGGTTAACCAGCTGTGACAGGGGAAAGTGATGATAACTGCATGCTTCATGAATGTGTATTACCAAACTATCCCAGGCTAGGTTTATGGGTCACATAGAGAACATTGCCAGAGGTTAGGTTTCAGGCTGCTCCATGTGCTGTACTGTCCACTAAGCAGAAGGAAAGAGAAGTAGTAGGTGCCAACTTAAATAATATTCCTATACTTGATTCAACACCAGTTAGGAAGAAAATTTGTAAGGGTATAAGATGAAAAAGTATTTTTTTTCCTTTCTCTCTGCTGTCGTATGAGAATGAACTAGGAGAAAAACAGAAAGCTCATAATTTTACTTGGACTTCATTGAATATAGGCTACTATTTAATTTATTTGAATATTATAGGGATTTTTTGGATTCACAACCCATTTACTGGGTTTATGAATTGATTATTTGAAAACTTGAATGATGGGTAGTTCGTTGTGGGAAAAATATAAAAGGGAAAACAATGAGCCATGGTGTAAGGCCATAAGCACGTCAAAATCAGAATCTGTACCAATTCAAATAACTTCCTCTTGGATCTCAGATTACTTGGGAAACTGTATGATTTTCTGCACCAGCATTTCAAAACATTTAAGCTTCCATAATGACTGCTTGATTTAATTCCAAATGCATTACCTCCTATAGATAGAACATGAGAGCAAAAGTTGACTTTGTCAATAGTGTAGAACAAACAAGACCCAATGACTTGCCCAAACTGATAGTTGCAAAACCAAGACCAGAATATCAGAATGCAGGATTCTACTTTAGAGTCATTTGTTTTATTATATTTTGCTCCTTTTCTAACAAACAGTAATACAACAAAGAAATATTGAAATTCCATTTTCTGCTCTGTTGCTTACATGTTACACCACATGAAGTACATACAAAATTAAAGAAGTCAGTTTTGTGTGCTTTTATAGTATTAGGTTCAAAAATCTTATCCTAGTAGAATAGACATGTTTATAAATGTTTTTTGAATTTTGGGGGGCTTAAATCTAGTTTTATTATAAGAAACTACTATTCAAGCCAGTAGTCAAAAAAAACTTGTTTTCCTATAGACATAGGCTTAGAATAAGCTGAAACCAGATTGAGGCAGGCTTATCAACTCAAGTTCAAGGAGCATTACTGACCTGATTTTAACATGTTTCTATTTTGACAAACAGTTAAGTTAGTGAATTCTTTATCCTTAAACAGATTCTATTAAGAATGATATATTACTTGAGATTGCTGAAGCCAGCATAAGTTTTGTCCTATATTTTCAACTAGTTCCACAATTGATAGTTCCTGGTTTTAATATGAGACAATTTCTTTTATTCTTTTTATTTATTTTTGGATTTTATTTTCAAGTAATAATGCAATATTTTTACTTGTATAGGAATTGTGGGATGCCTTTTGTCCTTTCTCAGAGAATGGAAATCCTACTCATACTTCATGACCGTGTTCAAATAATAGTTCCTTTGTGAACACAAATAGAATAAATTCCATCCTCTTCAATATTCTCAAGTGTGTTTCATTTTACATCTATCTCAGATTTAGTTAAATCTGCCTTCTGAGTTCATTTTTTTGTTGAGCACCTACTATGTACCAGGCACTGGTCTAAGCCTAGGGATAGAACAGGGAACAAAATAGACAAAGTCTCCAGTCTCATGGAGATTTTATTTTAGCGGGTGAACACAGACAATAAATGAATAAATTTTGGGAGGAACATAAAGCAAGGTAAGGTAGTTAGGGACTGCCAGGGAGAAGTGGATTACTATTTTTTACTGGGTGGTTGAAGAATGCCTTGGTGGGAAAGTGACATTTGAGCAGAAACCTTAAGGAAGGGAGGAAGTGAGCTATGCAGATATTTTGAGAAAGAGCATTCTAAGCAGAAGGAATAACAAGTACAAAGGCCCTGAGGCGGGATTATACTTGGCACTTTTGAGGAATAGCAAAAAGGACAGTGATGTGGCTCAAGTGAAGGGGAAGGCAGAAGGGGATAAGATTGGGCTATGGAAAGGATTTGGGTTTTTACTCTGAGAAGGAAGTGACATCATTGGAAGGTGTTGAACCGAGGAGTGACAGGGCTGCGGTGTTGAAAATAGACCTGCTGGCAAGAGAAAGAAGAGGAGAAAATGGTAGCTTGCATGGGGAAGTGGTGAGAAGTAGTCATATTCTTGATATATTTTGAGGTAGAGCAGAATTGATTGATTGAACATAGGTGCCAGAAGTCAAGGATGACTTCAATGATTCTGTCTTGAGCAGCTGGAAAAATGGAATTGCCAGATACCAAGATGAGGAAGATGATACAAAGAGCAGGTGACGGGGGCAAGACCAGGAGTTTTGCTTTTGAACTTGTTAATTATTTCTTTAAAAATAATTTTTAATTGAAATATCACATTCTAACAGAAAAGTGTTCATTGAATTTTCACCTATAACTTGACCTATAAATGATTGCACCTGTAACTTGCATGTAGATCAAGAAGTGGAATATTCTAACAGACACAGAGGTAGTAATTTCAAGTAGGCATTTTGGATATACAAGTGTGTAGTTAGGGGAGATATAAAGATGAAATCTGTCAACCTATAGGTGGCAGTCAAAGCCATGAAACAAGATGAAATCATCTAGGAATTGGATGTGGATAGAGAAGAGAAGAGGTCTGAGGACCAAGCTGTGGGACTTCCTAACATTTAATGGTTGGGGAGATGAAGAGGAAATAGCAAAAGAGACTGAGAAGGAGCAGACAGTGAAGTAGGAGGAGACTCAGGAGAGAGTTGACAACAAAGAAAGAGTGTCTACTAAGTACAGGAACTCTGCTAGGTATTGGGAATACAGCAGCAAACAAGACTGACCAGGTCCCTGCCCTCATAGAGCTTATGTCAAGTGGGGTGGGTAGACAGACATGTAAAAAAAAATCATATCTATCTGTCTATCTATCTATCTATCATCTATCTATCTTTCATCTATCTTATCTATCTATCTATCCATTTCTCATTATCAAGTATAATACAGGCTCTGAAGAAAATGTAGGTATTTATGGGGGGATCTGATTTAGTTAGGATTGGCCTCTCTGAGAAAGCGATATTTAAGATGAAGCTTGAAGGATGAAAAGGGATTTTCAAAAATCAAATTTGGGGGATGTATTACTTTTCTAGGGCTGCTGTAACAAGATACCATAAGCTGAGTGGTTTAAAACAACAGAAATATATTCTCTCACAGTTCTGGCAGCTAGAAGTCAGAAATCAAGGTGCAGCAGGACTGCACTCTCTCTGAAGGCTCTAGGGAAGAATGCTTTCTTGCCTCTTGCAGCTTGTAGCCCCAAGTGTTCCTTGGCTTGTGGCAGCCTAATTTTAATCTCTGCCTCTGTCTTCACATGGCCTTCTGTGTATGTGTCTCCGTGTCCTCCCTTCTTCTTATAAGGACACCAATTATTGGATTTAGGGCTTGCTCTAAATCTAGGATGAGTTCCTCTCAAGATCCTTAACTAATTACAATTGCAAAGACTCTATGAGTATTTCCAAATAAGGTCACATTCTGTGGTTCTAAGTGGACATGAATTTTGGGAGGACACTATTCAACCCACTACGGAGGATAAACAGAAAAAATAATATGTTTGAAGCAGTGGTGTGCTGGAGCTGACTCAAACCTGCTCTCAAGAGCTGATGGTTAAATTTTCAGCAATTTCGGGAGAGTGCGGCGCTGGGAGCGCAGCAGCGCTCCCGCCGCGGGTTTGGCTCCTATATAGGGATGACCAGTGCGCTCACTGGCTGAGCGTGGTGCAGCCAGTCACAAAAAAGACAAAAAAAATAAAAAAATAAATTTTCAGCAATTTCGTTATCTGGTTGACTTATTGGTAGCTTGAAATTGGCTATGGTGGGAATATTTATGCCCAGGAAATTAGCAAATGCCAAAAAATCCGGTTTGTTTATTTCTCTTCTGGAAAGCCAATTGTTAAACATTTGTCAGCACAACACTGGTTTGAAGGCCTTCAGTCTGAAAAGAGATTCATCTAGTATGGCTGTACTGTAATAGAGTGTGGCTAGAGGGGAAGAGCAGGCCAGGTCGTACAGGACCTTGAAGACCACAGGAGGGATTTTGGCTTTTAACCCAAGTGCAACTGGGAGCTGAGAGTTTTAATCAGGAGAGTGGCAGGGTCAGATTTATGTCATCATTCCAGTTGTTTATATGCTAGTCTTTCTTACCAGAGAGCAGGTAGGAAATCTTTGAGAAGGATTTCACCTTTACCATTTTTTTGGATCCCCCATGAAATTTTTTGTTTGTTTTTTCTTTTTTTTTTTTTCCCCTTCATGAAATTTTACGTATAGTAAGCATTTAACAAATGCTGGTTGGTCTACTCGAGGTTTTATAAATACCATGCAGACTGGTAAAAACAATGGTTAATAAGCCAGAAAGCATGATCAAACAGGAGTATGTTATGGAGCAATCACAAGCCGTTTCTATCAGTATCGTACACCATCCAGTGAATAAACACATAATTTAGAACTTACTGTCTACAGGCATGGTGGGGATCAAGCAATGAAGAAGACACAGACCTACCCTTAAATTAGAATTTTGTAGAGAACACACAAAAGCCTGTCAGAGTCCCTTGTGATAAACTGTGTGACAAGGTAGACATGGGAGGGACTCCTGAATTTTGGAGGGTTGGGTAAGCTCCCATGGGAGGCACACTTTTTAGGGATTGCTACCTGGAACTGTGCTCTCAGTCCAATATTGCCCTCTAAAAAGGGTGGTAAGTAGGCTTGGAGGAATGAGGGGCTAAAGGACTTTGTGCCTTTGAAATGACCCTGAAGGCTTGTTATATCTTCTACTTGTTCACATTCATTATTTCTGTCTCCTTTATCTCTTTGGGCTGTGGTAGAAAGAATTCTAAAATGACTGACAATGGGCATCGACCTTGTATAATCCTCTTCTCTTTGAATGTGGTTGGAACCTGTGAATGTGATATTAGTCCTGTGTTGGTGTTACATAGTAAAAGGGAGATTATCCTGGGTGGGCCTGACCTAATCAGGAGAGCCCACTCAAAGCAGAGAGTCCTCTGGCTGGTCATGGAAGAGGCAGTCAGAGATTTGAAGCAAGAGAAGGATTTGATGCCCCATAGCTGGCTTGAAGATGAAGGGGGTGTTGTCAGAAAGTACAGATGCATTTCTAATAGCAGAGCATGTCCCCTGACCAAGAACTAGCAAGGAGATGGGCACCTCATTCTTACAGCTGCAGTAAACTGAATTCTACCAACAATTAGAATGAACTTGGAAGTGGTTTCTTACCCAGAGTCTCTGGATAAGAATCCAGCCAGGCCAACACCTTGATTTCAACCATGTGATACCCTGAGCAGAGGACCAGCCATGCCGTGGCTGACTTCTGACTTACACGCACTGTGAGCTGATAAATTAGTGTTGTTTTAAGCTGCTATACTTGTAGTAATTTCTTACCCAGCAATAGAAAACTAATGGCTTCCACTCTAAAGGGCCTCCACTCTGAACAGCCGGCTCAGGAGTAGTGAGGACAAAATATCTCTTGCTCCCTCTGCCTAGGTGAGGTGAGGAAAGCTCACTGCTAGTTAGCAGAGCAGGAGCTGAACACAACGAGATGTCTGTGAAGCACCAGAGCCTCCTAAGGGGGCAGGAGTGACATTATTACAAGGTGTTATTACATATGATTATGACTTCACAACTGTCCTGTGAATTATAATCACGTTTATGACTTCCGTGCCAATTCTTATGTGGTGTGCTGTGATGAATAATGAACATGCCATACTGTGACCTTGCAGGCACTGAAGCAAATCCTTGCCATGGAGAGGGAAGCCACAGGAGACACTGCATCATGTTCTTTCAGAATCCAACGTGCTTTCTTGGAACATAGCTGTTCTCTTTTTGCAGGTTAGAGAGGTGTTATGGAGGTTGTGTGGCCGTGGACAGGATCCAGACTTCTATTTGCTATATAGAAGCAGCAGCTTGCACAACAGAATCCTAGTGACAAAAGGAATTGCAGTGTTTCTAGAGGTTTCTAATCTGGGCAAGGGCAGTAGTGTGGCCTTTGTGTGAATGTACCTCAAAAAAGTATTTCTAATGTAGTGAGACATGCTAGTGACTTCCTTTGATTTTTAGATATTGATATAAATGACTTTATGAGGCTTGCTTTGATGAACAGAGTTGAATGATAGGTGGCTCATGGCTGCACCTGGAGTTTGTTTTTGGATGTCCATTTACTTCAGATTCCTCCTAAAGATGAGTTCTGAGTTGGATTTGGGGCTACCTACCTTCTCTCCTTTAGTTAAGGTTAGATCTCTATAGGAGTAATCAATCTTACTTGATTCTATGTAAAATCTATTCATTTGAGGGGATATGGATGATGGGGAAGTGGTTGTAGGGAATCTTTAAAAGAAATAGAAGCATCTGCTCTTTCTCCCACGCAGATGTCCTTGAAATAGCATAATGATAATATCTTGCCTTCATATAGCTCTGTCACTCTTTCAAACAGCACATGCATGGATGAATCAAATGAAGTTATTATCCCCATTTCACACAAACAGTGAAGACCAATAACTTCCCATTGAGAAAAAAAATAGATCTGGTCAAATATTTGAAACCTGATATGCGAATGAGAAGAGAATTATAAGAGCAGAGTACCAGGTAATAATGACGATGACAATAAAGATGATGATGATGATGATGGTTTGGGGATAGGGATGGAATGAGAGGAACCTTGCTGGAATTGCAGTATATAGATTTTGATTTAGAAATTTGTTTTTTTCATTTTGGGTAACTTTTAGTGTGAGCTGAGAGGGAAGGCCATTTCCCACTTGATAAAGTTAAATTCAGAGAGAGAAAATGAGTTTTTATTAACTCAAAAATATTTCTTGCAAAACAAATTTCATGGGGCCGGCCCATGGCTCACTCGGTAGAGTGCAGTGCTGATAACACCAAGGCCCCGGGTTCGGATCCTATATAGGGATGGCTGGTTTGCTCACTGGCTGAGCGTGGTGCTGACAACACCAAGTCAAGGGTTAAGATCCCCTTACCGGTCATCTTTTAAAAAACAAACAAACAAACAAAAAAACAAATTTCATGGTAGGTACATATCAACTTCTCATTAGAAGTGACTTCTTCAATGTCATTTATTTGGCAAATTTTTTTTTTTCCTTTTTGTCTTTTTCCGTGTCCGGCAATAGATTGCAACCCTCAGTGTCGCGCCCATACCGGACCGGGACCGGCAACAGAATCGCAACCCTCGGTGTTGCTCCCGCGCCTCGCTCAGCCAGTGAGCGGGAACCGGTCTGTATGTGGGATCCGAACCCTTGGCGGGAGCGCCGCCGCGCTTCCCAAGCGGCGCACTATAGCAGTGCGCCACCGGGCCGGCCCTATTTGGCAAATTTTTTTAACTTATTTTTGCTTCTTTAAGTTTTAAGGAAACCCCCTCCAATCAATTTACAGCAATATTTGTTCATTACTTGAAGTAAGACATACCTGGGAGAATATTTGGGCATGGACAAAGGAGATCCAGGCCAGTTCATTTGACAAATAATTGTTGAGCCAGCTATACAGATAAGGTCCCTGTTTCCATGGAGTTTACATTCTAGTTTGGGATGGGAGTGGACAGAGATTTAAGAAGTGAAATAATTAAATAAGATAATTCAAGGTGGTAAAGGGGATTAGAATATGCCACCCCCAAATATGCCACATTGGCATAAGGATTATTTCGAACTGAAGGCAATTAAGAAATAGCAGACACAGGAGGAACTCTGCCCTCCCACTTTCTGCCTAAAAGCAGGGCATACATTTCCATTTGTAAAGGTGTCTCCCTCTCTCCTACCAGGAAGCGAATGACTCATCACTGGCGAAAGCACCGACTTGAGTCTGCATAACAAACCTTACTAAACATACTTTATCTGCCATTAGTTTCCCCCGTATATTTACTTTCCCACAATATACTGTCCCTAGGAGCCCAAACTCCCTTCCCCTTCTCTAGTCACTTTTCCATAATTGATCACACTATTAAAATAGTATATAAGCCCCTGGGTCTAACTGCCACTTTGGGATTTTCATTTCTTTTCTGTGTAGCCACCCCCCCCATGCATGTAAAATTAAAAGCATCAGTTAAATGTGTATGACTTTTTTCCCCCTGTTAATCTGTCTTTTGTCAGTTTAATTCACAGGCCCCAGTTACTTAACATAGAGGATAGGGAAAAAGTTTTTTCCTCCCCTACAGTGGTGATAACTATTAGGAAGAAAATTAAAGGAAGTAATGAAATAGTGGATTGAAGACGGTGACTTCAGATAAGGTAGTTAAGGAAAGCTCTTCTGTGGAGATGACATCTTAGTTGAGACCTGTAAGATGAAAATGCACAGGCCATACCAAGATCTTAGGGAATGCATTTCAGGCAGAGGGAATAGCAAGTCAAAAATTCCTGTGTTAGACATCAGCCTGGAGTATTCAAGAGGTGGAGAGAAGGCCAGAGTGGCTGGAGTGGAGTGGAGTGGATCAGGTAGTTGAACTAGATGAGGCCAGAAATGTTGGCAAGAGCCCAATTGTGCGGGCTCTTGTAAGCCAATGGGTTCCAAACTTGAGCAAGCATCGGAATCACCTCGAGGGCCTGTTAAAGCACAGGTTCTTAGGCCCCATCCTTAGAGTTTCTGATTCTGGGAGTCTGGGGTGTGTCTGAGAATTTGCATTTCTAAGTTCACAGATGATGTCACTGCTGCTGGTGCAGGGACTGTGCGTTAAGAAACACAGTTAGGCCTAGGGAAGGTGTTTGGATTTTATTTCAATAACAATGGGAAGCAATTGAAGTTATTTTAAGCAGAATTTTAAGCAGGTTTGAAACTTGATTTTGAAGGGGTTCAGAACATGTCACCCCCAAATACACCACATTGGCATATTGCTTATTTTGAGCTAAAAGAAATTGAGAAACAGCCAATGCAGCAAAATCTCTTTACCTCCCCCTGAAACTGCTTAAAATAAAGTACAAAGTTTCCCTTTTGTAAGGGAAATTTACATTTATAAAGGAAATCTTCATTAGTAAATTTATCTATACAAAGAAGAGAGTTACTCTGAGACAACTTCTATCACCTGATTTTTATCTGCATAACAAGGCAACATTTATTCACCATATATTTCCTCCACTCATCTTCCCATAATTTGTTTTCATCACCCCCCAGAAGCTCCAAAACCCTATTTCTTTCTATAGCTTAGGATGATGTGTAAGCCTCAATCACCTGGCCACTTCCTCAAGTCTCATTTTTGTGGGGCTCCCATGCATACTTATGTAATTAAAATCGTTATTCTCGGGCAGGCCTGGTGGCGCACTGGAGAGTGCGCTGCTTGGGAGTGCTCCGGCGCTCCCGCTGAGGGTTCGGATCCCATGTGGAGACCGGTTCCCACTCACTGGCTGAGCGCGGTGCGGGCGCAGCACTGAGGGTTGCGATCCCGTTACCGGTCTGTAAAAAAGACAAAAAAAGGAAAAAAAAAAAAAAAAGGGCCGGCCCGGTGGCACACTGGAGAGTGCGCTGCTTGGGAGCACCGCGGCTCTCCCGCGGAGGGTTCAGATCCCATGTGGAGACCGGTTCCCGCTCACTGGCTGAGCGCGGTGCGGGCGCAACACTGAGGGTTGCGATCCCGTTACCGGTCAGTAAAAAAGACAAAGAGGAAAAAAAAAATCGTTATTCTCCTGTTAATCTGCCTTATGTCAATTTAATTTGTAGACCAGCCAAAGAACCTAGAAGGATAGAAGAAAACAATTTTTCCTCCCCTGTAGTTCATATGACTACAAGATCCCTTTGGTTGCTATTTGGAGAGCAGACTAAAAGCAGAAAAGAAAGAAAGCAGAGGCCATGATATTTAGTCTTGGCTGAACTTTTGGTAACTGAATTAGTCTACTTCGTGCTATTGTTAAAAAGAAAGCAGAGGGGCCGGCCCGGTGGCGCACTGGATAGTGCGCCGCTTGGGAAGCGCGGCGGCGCTTCCGCCCGAGGGTTCGGATCCCACATACGGACCGGTTCCCGCTCACTGGCTGAGCGCGGTGCGGGCGCAACACTGAGGGTTGCGATCCCGTTGCCGGTCCCCGGTCCGGTACGGGGGCGACACTGAGGGTTGCGATCCGTTGCCGGACACGGAAAAAGACAAAAGACAAAAAAAAAAAAAGAAAGAAAGAAAGCAGAGCCTGACAGTAGTTAAAGTGGTAAAAACAGATTTTATTCAGAACTATTTAACAGATCTGCAATATAACCAGCGCCACTTTAGACAAGCCCAAGTACAAAATGGCGCCGCCCACCTCCTCCCCTCCCCTTCCCCCTTCCCTTTAGGAGAAGCCTCCTGACTTAAACAGAAAGCCCTTTTGCTTCAGTAAGGATGCAGTTCTCCACCCCGATCCACATTAGCATAATGACCCTCCCTGATGATATCAGCCAGCCCTTGGTGCACCGTATAAGCTCTACCACACCCACACCTGGTGCTGTCCACCATTTTCAGGGCAGCCCCTGGCAGCCTGCCACTTTGAGCACAGCCCAGCAGATTTTCTTCCTTTAATAAAGCTTGAACAGTACCCAGCATCTTGGCTCACTTTCTTTCACTATTGCAATAGGGGAAAAGAGTCCTCAGTACAGAATTGGGCTCAATTCCGAGTACAATAAAGAAAAGTGGGAATTTATAGCCAAGGAGCAGGGTGGGCGAATGAAAAATGAGTAAGAGGAAATATCAGGGGTAAGGGGGGACTTGGGCTAAGTGGACCTAACAGGATTCTTGCTGAAGACAGGCCAGGGTGATCAGACATCACCTTGGAGATGGTGGAGGATGAAGAATCTGATCAGATATCAAGGGGAATCAGATACTGAGAATGGGGAATTCTGGTTATACTGACTTAGCAGGATTCTTGCTTAAGTTAGGTGATGCGAAGAAGAACACGGAAGTCCAGAGTTGGGAAGAGGATTCCAAGGAGCCTGACTAAAGTTTGGTGAAGGAGAGACTCTGTCACTATTTATTTGATAAACTCATCCCTCAACAGATGTACTCTATAGAAACTCATACCTATCCAAGTCAAGAACCTGGCCACCTACCATCTGTACCATCTTTCATGTGCATAGGAGTGCATTTTCAGTTCAATTCGGTGAGTATGTATTGAATATTTACTATGCCCTAAAATAAAGGACAAAATGATTGGGGGACAACTAGAGTAAATACAGAGTAATTATAAGCTACCTGTCCATCTCACGATAGTATTCTCAATGTCAAGCACAGTACCTGGCATAAAGTCATTTCTTAATATTTGTTGAAAAAATTTCAAGAATAAGTTCTGACCTTGCAATCAGATGGACTTGAGTTCTTATCCTACTTTGCTACTTCCAGAATAAAACCATTGATGTCATTGAGCCTCAATTTCCTACTGGTATATTAAACATCATAAATAAAAACTTCACAGGACATTAAATTATATCGCATATGTGCTAGAACTGAGAGAATTTAAGGTCTTGATTGTCAACAAAGATTACACTTCTGGGGTGTAAATGAAGGAAATCACAAATGTGCTTGTGGGATGTGATAAATGAAAAGACAGACACAAACATAGGAGAAGGAGGAGGCATGGATAGTTGTAGGCAAGCATAATTTTTTCAAAATTTCAATTTAAGTTAAAAACATTTGTTAAATTGAGAGTCCAATTTGGGCCAGAGTTTAGAGTTTTAGATTGAACTTGAATGCCTTAATCCTGAGTTCACTTATTCATGGAGTTGTGTGACTTTGATCTTTTAAGAAATAAAACACTCTGTTATAAGCTCAGAGGAGTTTTGTCAGAGGAGACCAGCAAGCAACTTTTAAAACCCTTTTGAAGTGGAAATGATTCAAACTACCCAAGATTGCACCCATCTGGGGAGAGAGGCTCACCTCAGGGGCTATCTCTAATGCTGATAACAGCTAGGAATTTAACCTAAAGGTATATAAACGTAATATATGTGTATGGAAAGGGTCAATATTTTTCTAATTTTAGATAACACAATTAGGTAAGATTGGAGATGGAAATGGGGTGTGTGTGTGTGTGTTGTCACATGTATGCAGGATATTCCTGCTTCCAGTCTGATACCTGAGGAACCTACTTGATCTGGGGAGAAGTTGAAGGTGAGGATGGGAGTTAAAGCACTCCTGTTTTCTTAAGTGCCTTGATACCAGTCCTCATATTTCTAGGGACAGAGAGACCAGCAATCTTAGAGTTTTGTATTTAGGAAATCCTCCTGTGCTTACGAGCTTATTAGTAACTCCCAAGTGGTTTATGTTTGAACTGTCTGAAAGTAGAAACCGATAGCAGAAGGACTTTGAATATTTCCAAAAGAAGAGTAGACTGCTATCTTATAGAAATAGTATCTGTGTTACGTTTTGTGGCTGTGTGTTAAATAAGTGTTTCGAGGTGTATCTAAAGTGGACTGCCAAATCCTCCTTCACATGTGGAGGGGAGGAAGGGGCACAGGGCTGGAGAAGGCTTTGCTGGGGTATCCCTTATTGAAATTCAAATATCTTGAGAGCCTGTCACACTTTAAATTCTGATCAGTTAACAGAGATTAATGAGATTGACACCTAGAGTGGGTGAGGTGGGAACCTGGAAAGGAAGAGAGGGGTTGATGTCAGAAGTGGTGGGCTGGTGCTAAAGAGCAGACTTTGACAACTTCCAAGTTTGGCCTGGAGCCCTCTGCGTTATTCCAGACGCAGCAGGCCCTACATAATGGTGGGAGAGGGTTTGAGTAGGACTCATGTTACTCAGACTAGATACTGTTTTTATTGTGGTACCATCTTGATGAAACTTTTTGAAAAATTTTACGTGGCATAGAATGAATATCTACCTGATCTGTTTTTGGTTTTGTTTTTGTTTTGACATTTCTCTCTTGTGTCCAACAGCTACAGAATGTGTTTTTTCCCTTTTGTGAGATTGCACTAGAGGACTCATTCTCCTCATGATTCCCCTCATTTCCCTTCCTGCTCTCACAACTCTATTGAGTCTGCCCCTGGATGGGAAGAGCCTCTATGAAGAAGATCATTCCAGGATGGAAAATCGGCAATGCAGGTACTTCTGGTGAACCCAAAAGATGGTAGATGTAGGGGAGGAAATATCATTTTCTTTCTACCCTCCTAGGTTCAATAGCTGGGGCTTACAGATCAAACTGATAAAAAATTAAAAAGAGAAAAAAAACCCAGTCCTAATTATGTACACATGGGAGTTTCACAAAGAAATAAGACTCGAGGAAGTGGCCAGGTGGTTGAGACTTATATACCATCTTAGGCTAAAGAAAAGAAAAGGGGGTTTGGGCTTCTTGGGGGAGAGAAGGCGAGTTACGGAAAGGAAAGGCCTCTGCTAGCTCTCAGACTCACTGCTAGCTTTTAGTGACTCAGGAAGTTGCTTCTGCTGTCCATGTAAGGAATTGCAGAAAACTGCCACCGATGGTTACAGCATCAGGGAGGGTGATTAGCAGAGAAGTACCTGGAGGCTGATGAAAAAATTCATATCTACTAATGCATACAGGTCTACCTGCCATTGCCTTTTCTTTACCTTCCAAATGTTGTGCAAATCCATTTTATTAGGGAAACTTAAAATGAATCCAGAATCCTGCTGACAAGGGAGTCTGGGAAATGTGATTCCCAGATGTCTAACCCCTGAAAGCCAGAAGCATAGAAGGAGGTGCAAAGAACACTGAGTGCCAGCACAGCCTATGTCCAGTACAGCAAGGCACTGTGTCCCTGAGCCTGTGTCCTCATCAGTAAAATAGAGATCATAATATCCACAACTATGACCATCACCAAAAAATGTATGCAAAATAATTGATACAAAGCTCAAAAACCATTTGTCCCTTTTCCTCCACTGGAAAAATCATCATTTGATCAAAGAAAACTAAAAAACCTTCTGAACTAAACACAAAAAAGGACTTTTGTGCTGCTTAAATTCTTTTTTTACTATAAAAATCATTTTAAATGCTCATTGTAAAAATTTTTAAAATACTGTTAAAAAGAAAATGCATTGGACAATTAAGGAGATGATTTTATTCAGGCTATTGCAATAGGGAAAGTGTTCATTAATTAATTCTTCATCAAAGAAGAAGAAGAAGACCTGAGGTTTTGTAGAGGGTGGGCAGGGGTCTTATGGGAGTCCTGAAGAGCCATGAGGAAGGGTGGAGGTGGATCTTATCTTTGAATACCAATGGCAGGGTGGCCTTTTGCATTTTCCCTTTTCTGGAATGTAAAGAGTTGGTTAGGTAGCACAGCTCATTGACTTTCTTGAGGCTCTCAAGCTAGGATATCCATGCTATTGGTGACGTTGTCCACAGTCTTGGTTACTGCTCATATAAGGGCATGTATGACTTGGGCATTTCTTTGGACTTCTTAGTGGTCCAGACAGTGGCTTGTCCCGGTAGATTACCAGCCTGTGCATTGTCTGCTGGGATAGTGAGTTCTTTAAGGCTTATACAAGATCTTTGGGATTTGGTCTGGGGGAAAAGGCCAGCTGCAAGAGATCCTAGAGTCTACATAAGGGTCTGGACAGTCAGGATTTAGTTCTTGGTGATGCCAAGTCAGGCAAGAAGAAGAAAAATTGGAAATGTTAGTTTGGAGGGTTATAGCCAGATATTGAAGAAAACTTGAAGAACTGAAAATTTGGTTAAGAATTGACAATCTGGGCAAGCTAACAGGGTCCAGTCCAATTTGAAGATAGGAACCCCAGCTGGTTTTTCCAGAGGAAAAGGAAGTCAATTAAATCTCCATCAGACATCAGAGTTTGCATCTATCAGTTCCCTGAGATTTACTAAGAGATGCACAGTAGTTCAACAACAATGAACAGGACCAGAAGATGCAAAGTTTTCCACTGAAACAAAATTTTTCTCTACAATTACTGAAAAATATTCACTTACCAATTCTGTGAATATTTGTTATGTAGTTGAGACTATAATGAATATTCCATTCAATATTCTGATTTATTTTTCATGTGTTTTCATGTGCTTTTTCCCCTCCAATTAAAAAAGAATTCTTTAGAAGGGGCAAATGTATATATGTGTGGAATGGCACATCACTCCAAAGACAGAATCTATATATTTTTTTTTTCCTTTTTTGTCTTTTTTACTGACTGGTAACAGGATCGCAACCCTCGGTGTCGCGCCCGTACCGGGGACCGGCAACGGGATCGCAACCCTCGGT
>NW_007728107.1:292217-301942 GCF_000696425.1 Galeopterus variegatus | reverse complement strand
GCCGGGGGGCGGGACCGGGTCTCCACAGGGGACCCAACCCCTCGGCGGGAGCACCGCCACGCTCCCAAGTGGCGCACTCTCCAGTGCGCCACCGGGCCGGCCCCAGAATCTATTTTTTAATGCCAAAATATTAGCAAATGAAGTTTAACAATCAACAAGATATAAATTGGGAAATATAGAGGAAGGAAATGATACTACAAAATGCCAAATATTTATGTACTGGACTTTCACAAGTGACTTTTCACATGTTTATTTTTGCATCCCTCCAGCAGGAACATAGACATCAGCTCTGAGAAGCCCTTTATTTAAGTACAGGAATGAGTGTTTTGATCCTAATTGGAAACAGTGTTTTGTCTGCCTCGGCAAAAGGAGAAGCTGAAGAACACAGCAGTCATTGTTCCTGCTAATTTGATGTTACGATTTAATACCGGATCAGCAAACTATGGCCCATGAGCCAAATGTGGCCCACTGCCTGCTTTTATAAATAAAGTTTTATTGGAATACAGCCATGCCCATTTGTTTATGTATTTTCTATGGCTGCCAGAGTCTTTATGGTCCACAAAGCCTAAAATATTTACTATCTGGCCTTTTTTGGAAAAAATTTGCTGATCCATAATGTAAAATGATTTGATACAATATGATATGTATATACATGCACATATCTTATTTATTCTTATTTTTTATTTTTTACTTTTTTGGCAACTGGCTGGTAAGGCAATCTGAACCCTTGACCTTTGTTTACTAACACCATGCTCTAACCAACTGAGCTAACTGGCCAGCCCATTATACATAATCTTCACATTTTGTCCCTGAAGACAAAAAATCTCATACAGATAAAAACTTTTTATGCAGGAATATATTGGATGCTGTGGCTATTGTTAATAAACTTCATTCAGTTTAATACATGATTCTTTTTTTTTGAGCTCCTTCTAAGTGCCAATCTCTATGCTTGGGACACAACTTCTGCCCTCCAAGGGCTTTTCTATTGGGAGAACCAGAGGCAGGAGTGCCTGTAATCTGAGGCAGCCAATGGAAGTGTTGGAACAGAGAAGCAGTCAAACAAGGGAAGAGCAGACATAGGCTAGAGACTGACTCTGTGAAGATCATCAGGGAAGAATTGTGGAGAATTTAAATTGTGGATTTAAATGATGGCATGGAAGGAAATGATAGTACATAGACAGGTAAGGATAGGAGTAAAGGACATTCCGCACAGGAAGAACATCATTCATTCATTCATTTATTCATTTAACAAATGTTTACAGCTTGCCTAGGTGCTGTGGATACATTTGGTGCACCCGACAAAGTTTCTGTTCGTGGAGTTTACATGTCGGATAGTGATAAGTGTTTTGAAGCAAAAAATGCTCTGGTGGGAGAATGTGAAACATTTTAGAGAGATACTGTACTGTATTGTCTTCTGTGGCTGAATAGGATTCAGGGGAACGGAATATTGGGAAGCCATCTAGTCTGGAAAATTAAACAGAGGTCAGATCATGGAGGGCCTTTAATACCAAACCAAGAATTGTTTTGCTTTTCATTTTGTTTTGTATTCTTTTGTTTGTTTCTGGCTTGGCAATAGGGAACCACTGAAGGTTTTGAAGATAGTCTGTGTGCTTTATTTTATTTATTTAGTTTTCATAAGTAAGCTAGGGCTTATTGATCATTTATGGACTCTTTATAGAGTGATTACAAATCACATTCTTCCGTGTACTGGGTATGCTGGGTATAAATAAGACTGTCAGTTACCCTATTCTTGCAAATTTTATAATACAGTATCATTAATAACAAGTGATATAAAGAACATAAAAGGATGATATAACAGAAAACACTGGATAAATACTTTAGATTAATGTTAGGGGAATAACTAGCCTAAAGTTATATAGTTATTTAATGTAAACTAGGGTTTGAATTCAGTTCCACAACGGTAGAGAATCTGTCTCTTTCACTGTTGCATTGCTAGTGACCAGAACAGTGCCCAGCATATATTAGGCACTCAAATAGTTGTTGAATAAAATGAGCAGCAGCTCATATTTATTGATAACATGTCATGCATTGTCCTGTATTATTTCCATAATATTTCAGTATTCGCAATATCAATATTATTATTCTCATTTTGAGAATGTAGAATCTGAGGGTTGCAACAGCAAAATAAATTGCCCAGGATTACACTATGGCTGCATAAAAGTTGGTATTTGAATTAATGTCCTGTGTGCTTTATTTTAATCCACTGACGTGCTTTAGAAGATAAACTCCAGCTTAATATGATAGAGTAGGAAAAACGGGGCACAGGGAAAGAAGCCACTTCAGAGACAAGAGTTAAGAAGGATCTGAATTAGGATACAGATAGTTGCAATAGAAAGGGAGAGAGAAGAAAAAATTATAGAGATAGAATTACAATAATTAGCAATTGATGGAACAGAAAGCTGTTGCAGAGGTTTTAAGCCCAAGAGAAAAGTTGTTACTATTG
Organism: Galeopterus variegatus; assembly: GCF_000696425.1. Classification (NCBI taxonomy): domain Eukaryota; kingdom Metazoa; phylum Chordata; class Mammalia; order Dermoptera; family Cynocephalidae; genus Galeopterus; species Galeopterus variegatus. Next base: position 299,478 of record NW_007728107.1, on the reverse strand, counting down.
AAGAGACTGGAGGCATGGGAGGGGGAAATTGAGGTGTGGATTATAATGGATTATCCCCCCTTCTTTCCTCTGCAGAGGACAATCCAGAACTTTACAGTGCCAAGATGTGAACTTCATCTGGATAAGTCCACTAAACTGTTTTTAAAAAATGATTCAAACAAACTCTCCTCAGCTATAGTTTTGAGACTTCTCAGTCTAAAAAAAATAATTTTAATCACTGTCATGATATCTAACACTTTGAAACCTATATATATATTTTCCATTTTAATTTAAAATAAAAGTATCAACTATATAACACTTTTAGAAATGGGATGTATTAGCAAATAAAAAACAGCACTCAGTCCTTAAGACATAGTGAATTAATGTAGGACTGACTGTGTATTTTATTTTTAACACTGATATTTTGGCTTCTCTAGACTACAGAGATCCTCTGTGATTTTGATAATGTTTTTCCATGCTGTATGAGTGAACCATGACATTGTCCTTTGGATATAAGAAATGGCTGTAGAGACCTGTGAGGGAACAGTCAGCCCTGGACACAGGGAGGCAATGTTGCTTGAAGGGAAGAGTCAGAAAGACACGGGCCCCTGACTCTGCTACTTGCTAGTTGTGTTAGCCTCTGTACAACTAGCTTGACAAGTTATTTAGCCTCTTGATGCCTCTGTCTGCTCTTGCAGTTGGAAATAAAAATGCCTATTTCAGATGGTTGCTATGAGAGTGAAATGATAAAGTGCGAGTGAAGCAGCTGGTGTGGGGCCCAGCCTGTGGCCAACGTCAGCGATCGTTCTATTTCTGTTTGGTGTGCTCAGCCTCGGTCTGCGAGCGGGGCTGCTGCTGACGCAGGCTGTGACACTGTGTGCCTCTGCTCAGTCAACCCAGAGGCTCCTAATGGCACTTGTTTGCTGCACGTCATCAATGTAGTGATGTGGAATATTGGTGTGAAAGCTGAAGTTCCTTTTAGTTACCCTTTGTATTCTCATTTTCTCCTTTAAGGGTACTGTGTGTTAGCTCTTCTGTCTCTTTTGGGGAAAATTGTTTAGGTCTAGAAAAAAAGGTTTTTTTGGGTTTTTTTTTTTTCTTGACAAGTTTGAGTTTTTTACTTCTCAGTAGGGTTCTGTTCCCACATTTCCAAGTATGGCAAATCACTCTTACTAAAGCTCTGATATTATTATTCACCTCAGGAAGGTGAATTTGAGGCTGGGGTCAGAATGAGATATCTAATGACTGATGTTTTATCAAAATCTACAGTGAGTTTATATGCCATCCCTATGGATATTTGAGCAACTTAAATCTTCCCCTGTCACTGTCACTTTCTACCTTGGAAGTTTGGGGGTAACCTTCCAAGAGTATTTATATTACTAGGTGATATTAAAAAGCCATGTTTTCCTCATTTCACGAAAACTTTGGCCATCTAGCTGAAGGACTTTCCTGTTTCAGTTGCATGTTTTATGGGGAAAAATCCCTTAATATAAATAGCTAAGAGCTAATGTAGAAAATAAGGCCTTTCCTCATGTCTCCTTCATTCTCACCAGCACAAGTACAGTGGTGGTAAAAATAAGTAAGAAAAGGAGCCTGTTTTGTCAGCTTGCTTTAAATTGCACTCCTTTCCAGTTTCTTGGGTCCTTTGATCCATTTTCCATGGGATTTGGAAATTTGTGAGCAAACATGCTGGGGCTATTTGCTATGGGCAGGTACTTGAACTCATGGCCTTGTGATAGAGGAGTATGGGAGGACAGAGAAAGGGCTGTGGCCCTGAAAGCCATGTCATTTGAAAGCTGGATAACTCTGGTCCAAGCCAAAAAATTAGAAGGGAGAAAAAAAAAGGACTCTGAATGGTAGAATTACATCATCAATTAAAAATTTATTTTTGTTCCGTGATTGGAGAAATAATTGACGTGAACAATCATGTAAGTGTCGGTTGCCTGTCAAAGCAAAGTTTATTACCTATGTGCTCTCCCCATCACATTTTCAGAGAACTGGCAAATTCTACCATTTTAGGTGGCATTGTCTTTTATGATAAAGAGAGAGAAAGAGATGTGTCTAGACATGATCTAAAAGGGTTTTCATGTCTTATACCTGTGCTGAATTCAGAGCACAGTGTGTTTGGGGATGGTTAGCTACAAGAGGAAATTTGAAACGTTGTTCTCTGCCCATCTCTTATTTCTGTACTATTTCCAGCATGCTCTTCTCTAAGAGTTCTTGGTACAAGTACAAGGGTACTTCCAAAAGTTTGTGGAAAAATAGGAATAAAAGATAATACAAAGCTTTCCTTGAACTTTGTGAAGGACCCTCATAGAGGCAGAAAGTGACTCTGTTCACTCTCACATGTATTAATTAAACTGTATTCCGCCTTCGTATGGTTCTTATAACTCAGTTTTGAGACCAATATTAGCTGGTCTATTGTATGTATTAATTTTCTCTTCCAACTTGATTTCATGTGCATTTTTTTTCCCTCATGAGTATTCTTTGAGGATAATATCTTTACTAAAAACTCCTTATCTTCCCAGGTACCTCTGTGTGAATAAACTAAACCTTTGTTTAACTCAATAAAACACTTCAGTTCATTTGCTGAGCTGTATAAGAAATAGCTTTGCTCTCTCTTAGTGAGAAATAATTATTTTCCCATATCTTTTATTTAATATCAAACTTTCTTATTCATTTCTTTGTTGTTGTGTAAGGGCCTAATTAATGACCCACAAAAAATTGTTCATGGGAATGAAAAAAAATGCTGTCTACCAACCTGCCTTAAGTGAGGTAAAATGTGAAATCGTCCCCACAAGCAGTCATGGTTGGGACATGTCGGTTTGTGTTCCCTTGAGATCTAGTTTTCTTTTCAAGTTTGTGTTTTTACAGTCTGTAAACATCCCTTTTAGTTCATGTATACGTGACACTTACGCATACACACCCACACAGCACAATCCAGCTTATTTGGTTAATGAAATTAAGCAACCAGACAGTTAGGTTTCTCAAAATTGAGGTAGGTTGTGTGAGACTTAGAGGGAAAAAAGCTATCATATGATCAGTGTGTTGCTCAAAGCTGGGCATGAGTGAGTGGGTCCCACAAGTCCCCAGCAGCCATCCTGACTCTCACTGATACAGGTCGCAGATTTTAGCAGGAGAAAAGCCTTGACTCAAGGACTCCGTGATAATGCCTCAAGCAATTGAGCGTTGGTTCTGGGACCAGAAATAGATGTGCTCTTCTTGTAGTCATTTATTACTCCCACAGAAACAGTACATTCAATGGTTAATTGAGTGAGTAAGTCTTTATTCGTGAACCATTATCTCAAAAGAGGCATTTTCAAAAATAAAAAAGGTCAACACTTGTAATAAAAGGGAACTATGCTAAAATCCACTGTGCTATTTTTGTAGATATATGACGTAAATACAGCATTGACATTTTGGACCACTGAATATAAGTAGAGAACAACCATTAGCAATATTATCGATTGAGATCCTGTTTACATTTCTATTATTAATTTCAACTAATTTTTAAAGATAAGTTATTTTAGTTTATCTTATTAGTACTGTCTATTAAGATATAACAAACTATTACTTCATATTATGTGGGAAGTTAACGCTCTTATACTTTCTTAAAATGAAGCTATCTTCTGCTCACATATTAACAGAATGGCAGATTATTACCTAGAGAAAAATATTATTATCTATTTTAGTTCCTTCAATCAATTGATGATACTTTCTGAATACCTACTATGGTTAGGCACAGGGCCAGGCACACTAAAGAACCCATTTCAGAGTTTTCCCTACTTCCTGTTCCTAGAACATATCTTGTTCTTTTCTGTCTCAACTCTTTATTTACCTCTGTCCTGTCCACCTATAACGGCCTCTTCTTCATCTATCTAAATCCTACCCATTCCCTTAGACCTATGTCAAGTGTCTCCTTGGCAAATCCTTTACAAACTACTTCAGGGCTTAGTGATTTCTCAGTTCTCTAAATTCTCATGCAATTCATTAATTACTGGTGACATTTCTTTTACTGTGGCTTTTGTTTTGTTTCATTTGCCTAAATAGATAGGCAACCCCTGGGGCATGGTGGACTTGAGGTGAGGGGCAGGAACAATATATTTTATTTGTGTTCCTTGAGGTGACTTGCTTGCTGTGCATTGTCCCTGAAAAATGCTTTGGGAATTCACAAAAGACAGTGATCCCTGGGGGTAAGGTCAAAGAAGGGTTCAAGGAGGTGAGACTTGATCTGTACTTAGCAGGGTAGGTAAAATTTGGGAGGTGGAGATCGTATTTCAAAGGGATGTTCAGTGGAGGACAAGTGTGAGTGAAATGGAGGACACAGAGTGCATCAAACAGAAATGAATACTCTCGAAACTGTTAAAGCCTGCCAGGGAGATGGATGGCTTATGGAGTACACTGGTGCGGCAGCCTCCTGAAGCACAGTATTTAAGCCCAGAAAGTGGTGCAGAACAAAGCAAGTGATGCCCCATGCGTCTGTTTCTCATTGGCAGCTTTTCTTCTCACAAGACAGGCTCTACTGTATATAACTTTCCTAGTTTATATCTTCATTCTGCCTCTTTTTCCCCCCTCCCTGATTTAAAGAATTATTTACTTAGACTGTTAGGCAAGGGATTCAAAGGTTTCCCATTTCATCACAGAAAAAACTAGAGATGACCTTCCCATAAAGATAAAAGTCCTTTGACTGACATGTCCTAGAAGAGGTGCCAAGTCCTAGTTGGGGGCACACAGAACACAGAAACAATTATTGACCAGTAAACTACTTCCTATCCATTCCTACTGGGGAAATGAGGGTTTTCTTGATATTAAAGGAGAACATAAAATTTTATTTTCTCCTTGCCTTGAGCACCATGATGAAGAATGCCTATGGGCTGTTTAGAATAGGGAGTTTACAACCAGGTAATACAGGATTAGGAGGAGCCAAGGGATTTGAGAAATAAAGGAGTTATGAATCAATATTTTTCCACTCATTAAGTTAAGAAAATTGCTGCATAGATTTGGCAACATTAATTGATCTATGAATTCATTCATCTTGGAAAAATTGGAAAGTAAATAATTATGGGCTTCATCCATGTGTAGTAACATTTCATTCAGTCAGGTGCTATAAAAATAATCAAATATTTTCAGTTGCCTGTCATTAGGCACGTGCAAATTACAAATATATCTTATTTCTTTCTTGAAGCGGATCCCTAAAGATTTTTCCTACACCACAATTTAATACAGCTGAATTACATGAAAGTAATATGTCTGCCCTTTATTCACTCATTCAACAAATATTTATTGAGTACTTACTGTGTGACAGGTACTGTTCTTGCAGCTGGGGATATAGTAGAGAATAAGAAAAAGAATGTGCTCCCATGAAGTTTACTTTTAATAAGGAAAGACAACAAATAAAAGAGAAAATCAATAAATATGTAATATACAGTTAGTTCTTTATATTACTTATAAAGAAAAATAGAGCAAATTGAGGAAATAAAGTATTACAAAAGAGGAGGACAAGGATAATTTTTGGTAGGGTGGTGAGAGAAGGCCTCTTTGAGGAGGTGACATTTGAGATGTAAAACATGGAACCGTAGAACTTTTGTTGAATGTTTCATAATGATGTTGGGGAGAGCCAACACATTTACAATTCTCCCATCCAGGAACTTGTTATATCTGTTCACTCATTCAGATTTTCTTTGATGAAGTTTCATACTTTCTTTAATATAGGTCTTATTGATTTCTTGTTAAAAATTATTCTTAGGTTTTAAAATGGGTTTGCTTCCATTGTAAAGGGAATTTTTTTCTTTATAGTTTCTATATGATAATGATTGACATAGGAAAGCTCTAAGTTTTTTGATGTTTATCTTGTATCTTGTGTATCTTGTATAAGACAGTTATTCAACTGTCTTACTAGGTCTGCCTTGGAGTTTCTAGGAAGACAATCATATCACTCCATTTTTATTGCATTGGCTATGTCCTCTAGAGCAAAATGTAGTCATAGCAGTCATAATGATCATGTTTTTAAAAATCTTGACATAATAGGAATCTTTATGCTGTGGATTGAATGTCCACCCCCCAAACTCATTGATGCTTAAATTGTGTCCCCCAAAGTTCCAGATATTGGAAACTTGGCCCCCAGCGTGACAGTGTTGAGAGGGTGGGAAATCCTACTGTGATTGTAAGGGCCATGGTTCTGAGGGCTTTAAAAGGAGAGCATGTGAGGTCTCTCTCTCTCTCTGCTCTGCCACTTTCTGCCACGTGAGACCCCTGCATTGCCGTAAAGCCACCACCAAAGACCCTCTCCAGATATGTTCCCTGGACTTTGGACTTCCCAGCCTCTGAAACTGTAAGCAATAAATTTCATTTTTTTTAACAAATTACTCAGTTCCATGTATTTTGTTACAAGCAACAGAAACGGACTAATATACCTTATAACATTTATTTCACCAATATGTGTGATGCTTTGTGTTGCTTTCTTATAGAAACCTTTTTTTCAAGTTAGGAAGTTTGTTTTTATTATTTGTTTGGTAAAAGGTTTAGCAGGAATGAGTGTTAAACTTTGTAATATGCTTTTTGGTGACTTTTAATGCTAACAAGATTTTTTTTTCTCACCTAATCAGTTTATGTGTGGTATGAGATTAATTTTTTTTCTGTGTGTGTGACCAGTAAGGGGATCGTAACCCTTGGCTTGGTTTTGCCCGCACCGCGCTCAGCCAGTGAGCGCACCAGCCATCCCTATATAGGATCCGAACCTGCAGCCTTGGCGCTCCCAGTGCCGCACCCTCCCGAGTGAGCCACAGGGTCGGCCCTGAGATTAATTTTTAAATGCTGAAACACTCTTGCTTTTGTGGGATAAATTCTTTTTGGTCAAAGCTGGATTAATTATGGAGTGTATTTGGCAATGTATCTACATTTGTTATTTATATTTATTAGTGGAACTGGTATATAATTTTTGCGTGTGCATGTGCATGTTCACTTTGCTTGGTTTTGATGTCAGGGTTTTGCTAGTCATATAAGATGAATTGCGGGCCAGCCCGTGGCTCACTCGGGAGAGTGAGGTGCTGATAACACCAAGGCCATGGGTTCGGATCCTATATATGGATGGCCAGTTAGCTCACTGGGTGAGCGTGGTGCTGACAACACCAAGCCAAGGGTTGAGATCCCCTTACCAGTCATCTTTAAAAAAAAAAAAGATGAATTGTACAGCTTTTAGTGTTTTTCTTTCCAGATTTAAATTAGAGCCTTTAAGTAATTATCCTTGAAGGTTTTTTTTTTTTTTTTTTTTTTTTTTTTTTTT
>NW_007728107.1:271811-292040 GCF_000696425.1 Galeopterus variegatus | reverse complement strand
TTTTTTTTTTTTTTTTTTTTTTTTTTTGTCTTTTTCCGTGTCCGGCAACGGATCGCAACCCTCAGTGTCGCCCCCGTCACAGACCAGGACCGGCAACGGGATCGCAGCCCTCGGTGTTGCTCCCACGCCTCGCTCAGCCAGTGAGCGGGAACCGGTCTGTATGTGGGATCCGAACCCTCGGCGGGAGCGCCGCCACGCTTCCCAAGCGGCGCACTATAGCAGTGCGCCACCAGGCCGGCCCCTATCCTTGAAGTTTTGATAAAACTTTCCTCTAAAAATCACCTTTGTCTGGTTCATTGTGTTGGAAAGGGTAGAGCATTCAGTAACTTCACATTTTTCTGTAGTCATTAGAAAACTCTGGTGTTCTGTCTCATCTTCAGTCAATATTTGTAATTTCAGTGGGACAGGATAGTTGTAAGCATATATAACAAAAGAAAGGTTAGTAGCCAAAATATATAAAGAATGCTTCCAATAGTTACTTTGCTTAATCTAATTTTATTAGTTTGTTCTAACCCTTCTTATCTTTTTTCAAATCTTGATGAGAGATTGGAAGGAATTTTACCAAATTCACAATTACAATTTTTCTTGGGGGACAAAGGAAAGGGGTAGAGGAGATGTGCATCCTACAGATTTAACATATAGTGGTTTCTTTGGTCTTTATTCATAAATATTTCATAATCTCAACTTTGTTTTTCCTATTTAACTTGAATTACTTAGTAGAGGTTTCTTTTAAAAAAATTATTTATAGTTTCTAAGTGCATAGCTCCTTTTTTGGCTATTCTTTTGATGTTAATGTCTAATTTCATTGCATATTGTGAAGTAGTGGGCCTTTATGATATTGACCTTTTGGAACTTACTGAGATTTTCTTCAAGCAGTAATGCGTGGTTTGTTTTAGCACTGAAAAGAGTAAGTAGTCTCTATTCGTTAAATTCAGTACATACAGGTTCCTTAAGTCAAAGAATTAAGTCCAGATCCTCTATATTCTAATGTATTTTAGGTCATTCAACCTGTCAGTATATGAGCAAGGGTGTAAATTACCTACTAGAATTCACTCATTAGTTCAAAAAATATTTATCAAGGACCTACTATGTGCTAGGCTCTGTTTTATATGCTGGGGATATAGCAGTTAATGAAACAAAGGCCGTGTTCTCATGGAACTTAACCTTCTGGTTGGAGGAGACAGAAAATCAGTGAACAAAAATATCTATAATGCTTCAGGTGGTAAGAAGTGGTAAGAAGAGAAACAGAACAGAAAAAAGACTAGAGAATGACAGCGATGGTGATGTGGGGGATGGATGCTCTCTTAGGTAGGGTGGGAGCAGCTTCTTTAATAAGGAAACATTTGAGCAGGATGGTCAAGAAAGATGGGAATCCAGTACAAATAGCTGGGACTTAGGGCTCCAGAAAGGGTCCAAGACCTAATTATGTCAAATACCAATAGATGTTCCATGTAAGTGCTTTTACCTCATCTGTTCGTGCAGAGCCTTGAACCTGCTCTCAGGGGCCTTGCACTTGAGCAGAGACCTGAATGAAGGGAGGGGGCAAGGCATGTGATTAAACGGAGGAAATATGTTCCCAGCAAAGGCTGAGGTGAGAGTGTGCTTGTGAAATGGCCCAGTGAGCAGAGGGAGCTGCAGGAGCCGTGGTCAGGGAGAGGTAGTTCAAAAGTCCCTGAAGGTCAAAGCAAGGTTAGAGTAAGCTTTGGATTTGTGCATTTGCCGACTGTTTCCCTTATATCAGTCAGTTTTTACTTTATTTAGTTCAATACTCAGTACTCTTAAAAAATATTTTTGATCTCTGCATACAGATTCGAGACTGATATAGATTGTAGATCATACTTTTATAAATATAAAATACACTTTGTCTCATGTTTTTTGACTCAAATTTAATTTTGTCTGATATTACTATTGCTTACGTTTTGATAGAATTTTTACGGTATATCTTTGACAATTCATTTGTTGTGGATATTTATGACATTTCACCCCTTAAGATATCAAAAAGCCCAGTATATTTTTCTGTTTTAATTGAGGAATTTAAGCTCTTCACTTTATTATGATTACTGATACATTTTGACTTTTGTTGGTGTCTTGTTTTGTGTTTTCTATTTACTATAATACCTTGTTTCTTCTTATTTTTTCTTTCCCTTTCCTGTCGTTTCCTGCATTTATGAGGTTACTTTTGTTTTCTTTTTTCCTTTTGGTGCTTTGGAAATTTTACATTCTAGTTCTAGATTCTGGAACAGCACTTTCTGATAGAACTTTCTGTAATTATGAAAATGTTCAATATCTGCACCATCCAATTTGTTAGCCAGTAACCATGTGTGCCAGTTGAGCACTTGAAAGGTGGCTAGTGTGACTAAACAACTGAATTTTTAATTTTATTTCATTTCAGTAGATGTAAATTTAAAAAACTACATGTGGCTAGTGGCTACCATATTGGGCAGCATGGTTCTGAAGATCACACTTAAAATGTTAATGCAGCAGGTTTAAACATCTTTTAGAAGGACTGAGTACTATCTATAAACTCCCCACTCCAAACAAGACAGAGCCTTTAGTTTGCTTTCATTTTCCTCCCTCTCCCCCTCCATCTTCTACTCCTTTCATCTTTTATTGAAATCAGCTAGAAGATTTGTTTCAGATAGTTATTGATTTTCCTAGTATACTTTTAATTTTTAACTAATCCACTCTTAACAGTTGCATTGCTTCTCAGCCACATTATTGTCAATTACTTAGAATTAACCTTAAGGGTTACTGACTTCTTTAATCTGTGCTGTTTCTTAGATTCAATGCTACATTCTTTGCTAGGGGCTGGCCACTTAGCTCAGATGGTTGGAGTGTAACCTCATAACACCAAGGCCACAGATTAGGATCTCATACCAGCCAGCTGCCAAAAAAAGAAAAAATACGCTCTTTCCTAATTATTTTTGGTTTTACAGATGTACATACTTGAGTAATATCTTTTTTCCAGAAAATATAGACAGCTTGCAAATTTTCTGAGCCCTTAAATGTCTAATTTAAAACAATTTTTAAAAATTTTACCCTTATACTTGACTGATAGTTTTAGCAGATATTCAATTTCTGGCCCCAAATTATTTTCAGAACTTTGAAAATATTACTTCATTGTTTTTGGTATCCAGTGTTGAGCATGAGAAGTCTGACCTCAATGTGAATTTCATTTCTTTGTAGCTAAGTTAATTATTTGTTCCTTGAAGTTGTTAATATTTTCTCTTTATTTTTAGCTGTAGAAATTTAATAAATATTTGACCTAGTATGTCTTTTTAATATTATTTATGCTTACCATGAAAGGTAGGTCCCTTTAATCCAACAATGTGATTCTTCAGCTCTTTGAAATTTTCTTCCATTTTTATCTTTGATAATTTCTTTTCCTCTGGTCTTTATGTTCTTTCTGTAACTTCTGTTAAATACATATTGTATCTAAATTTATCCTTGATGTCTTTTAACTTTATTTTCATGTATATTTGTCATTTTGCTCTATGTTCTTATATTCCAGAACACTAATTCTGTCTTCAGCCACATTGTTATATTATTCAGCCTTTTTATTGAATTTTCATTGGCAATAATGTTTTTAGTTTTAAATAATTCTTTTTTTCTTTTATTTTTTTCATTTTTTATTCATAGAAACCTGTTCTCATTTTATGGATGCAATATTCTCTTAAATCTCTCTGAGAATTCTAATTAGAATTAATTTTTCATCTGTTTTCTGCACAATCTGTACTTCCTCCTAAGCCAGTTATTCATCATGTTTCTTTTCTTTCATGTTGCCTGTTTTTCTCAACTGTCTATTAATCCTTAGTTACCTAAACATTCAATAAATAATTTTGTTGATTAATATAGTTTTCAAAAGTTTAATTTTCTGGTGTATACCTCTGATCAGAAACATATGGCTCCATGAATAGAAGATATGAGAGGGCAAGTTATTCTAATACAGAAACTTCCTTTGGCATGAATGGGCAGGAAGAAGTCTTGATTGTCAAATTAAGGCAAGATTAACTCAGGAAGTAAACCACTTTTGTATATTCCTCTCCTGATATGAACCACTTCCTCTTTTCCCCTTCATGTCTGTTGTGGACTTCCTAGTTTACATGAGGATTTATGATACCTCTTTCTCTGATCCAAATGCCCATGCTAGGAACTCCTTCCCCAAACTTCACAAGGCAGATCCACATTTTTAAAGAATGAATTTTATGGTGTGTTTGGACCATTTATAGTTAGGGTAATTATTGATTATTTTAGACTTAAGTCTACAATCTTATTGTTTTCTGTTTGTTTCCCATTTCTCTGATTCTTTTATTACCCTTCTGTGGGTTACTTGAACAATGTTTAGAGTTCCATCTTTATTTATAGTATTTTAAAGTATATTGCTTTGTATAGTTTTCTTTGAGGTTGCTGTAGGGATTACAATATACTCATGTAATTTCTCACAGTCTACTAGTATCTACATTTTAACATCTTGAGTAAAGTGTAGAAATCTTATTTCCCTTTAGATCCCTTTAAAGTCCCCACTTTAAAAATATAATTGTGGGGCCGGCCAGTGGTGCACTCGGTACAGTGCGGCGCTTGGGAGCGCGGCGGCGCTCCTGCCGAGGGTTCGGATCCCATATAGAGACCAGTCCGCTCACTGGTTGAGTGTGGTGCGGGCATGACACTGAGGGTTGCGATCCCGTTGCCGGTCACGGTACGGGCGCGACACCGAGGGTTGCGATCCTGTTACCGGTCACGAAAAAAGACAAAAAGAGAAAAAAATAAAAATAAAAATAATAATTGTGGGGCTGGCCAGTTAGCTCACTTGGTTAGAGTGTGGTGATGATAACACCAAGGTCAAGGGTTTGGATCCCTGTACTGGCTAGCCACCAATAAATAAATAAATAAATAAATTAATTAATTAATTAATAATAAAAATATAATTGTGTTAGGTATTTCCTCTACATAAATTGAATACCACATCAAGTGGTATAATTTTTGCTTCAACCGTCAAATATGATTTAAGATTTTCATGAGGATAGTCTCTTTACCCCTGTTTTTACCCAACCCTATGTTCTTTCTTTTCTAAATTTCTGAGCCTTTTTCTGTGCCTTGGTTGAATATCCACGCCCAAAATTAAATCTCCACTGTAACTGTTGAGGGTGGGAAATCCTGTTATGGTGATTGAAAGGTAGGGCCTTGAAGAGGTGATTGAGTTGATGGTTTAATGGTGGTTGTGGACATGGTTCTGAGGGCTTTAAAAAGAGAGTGCATGAGGAGCTTTTTCTCTCTCTCTGCTTCCACCATCTTGCAATGTGATACCCTGTATCATTGAAGCCAACACCAAGGAAGACCCTCACCAAATGTGTTCCCTGAACTTTGGACTTCCCAGCCTCTGAAACTGTAAGCAATACATTTTGTTTTCTTACCCAGTTCCAGGTATTTTGTTATAAGCAACAGAAACAGACATGCATTCTGTTATTATTTACTTCATGTTTAAAGAACTTCCTTTACCCATTCTTTAAGGATAGGTTTGCTAATGACAAATTCTATTAGTTTCCCTTTGTTTGAGGATGATTTTATTTCCCCTTCACTCCTTAAGGATACTTTTTAATAGATGTAGAATTCTTGGTTGACAGTTCTTTTAGCATTTGAGAACTGTTGTACTGTTTTCTTCTGGCTGCAATGGCTTCAGATGAGAAATCTGCTATTATTTGAATTGGCACTCCCCTATAAATAAGGTATTATTTATCTCTAGATGCTTTCAAGATTTGTTTTTGTTTTTAGAAGGTTAATTAAGAAGCCTCTTGATGTGGATTTCTTTGGGTTTATTGTATTTGGGGTTCACTCAGCTTCTTGAATCTATAGGTTTGTGTCTTTTGTCAAATTTGGGAAGTTTCCAGCCATTATTTGTTGGAATGCTTTTTAAGTTCCACTCTCTTTTTCTTCTATTTCTGGTATCTGACAATATGAATATTAGCTATTTTGTTATTGTCCCGTGGTCCCTGAACCTCTGTTCTTTTTATTTCTTTTTTGCAGTCTATTTTCTCTCTATTGTTTAGATTGGGTAAATTCTATTGATCTGTACCCAGCTTCACTGATTCTATCTTCTGTCATCTCCAGTCTACTCCCAAATCCATCCAGCAAGGTTTTTACTTCAGATATTGATACTTTTAGTTCTATAATTTCCATTTGGTTCTTTTTCATAATTTCACGGGGTTTTTTTTGTAAGATTTTCTGTATTATTTTCATTTGTTTCAGGTGCAATTTGAAATTGCACATTGAAGCATTCTTCCTCCTATAATGTAAACCTGAGTTCAGGATTCTTATTCTTAATTTTGTCCAGTAACAGGGTCTCCACATAATGGTTGTACAGTCTGTGCATCTTAGTCTATGTTGTTATAGGCATCGGGAGAAATCACCCTTGGAGACCCACAGAAAAAGGCTCAGAAATTTAGAAAAGGAAAAAAAAACTTTATTGCAGGCTGCCGGGACTGCACCAGCCAATTCAGAGTGCCACTGGAGCCATTTTTACTTTTGGTTTTTAAAGCTGCAAGCACAGCAACTTGGTCACCCAATCACTGCGCTAGGAGTTATTAGCCAATGCAAGCAAGCCAACAGTACATAAGCTAATTTTGTGGTTAGCATGGCTCCTCCAGCCCCTCCCACATTTTCCCGCCTGAGTTTATACAAAATGGAGGGGTTATCTTAAATGGCGTGGGTCCTGCTCTCGGAAAAAGGACATTACTTCATTGTGGATGCACAACCTGTAAAATGTACAATGTACAACCTGCCCAAATGTATGGGGACAGTCCTGCAACATCAATATTTTCCATATAATGTCTTGCAAATGGCTATTTAAGTGAAATGGAAACATAAACTTTATAGGTCTACAAGAGTGAGTTATAAGATATACCACATATACTGATTTCTTGCTCATATCTGAGAAAGATGGCTGCATAAACTAGTTTTTTACTATCAAACTTAAAAAACTAACATTTAACTCCTAAAGGTTGCCTGCAGTGCCTTTCTCTTCTCCATCTGGCTAATTCTTTCTCATCTTTCAAGATTCGATTTTGATGGGCCAGCATTTTGGGGGCCAGCAAGGCAATCAGACACCAGATTGTGAAGTATCTTTTAGGTGATTGTAAGAACTTGGGGTTTTTACTCTGAGAAGCCAGTGGAGGGTTTTGAGCAGGGAGTGACATGATCTGACTTAGTTTTAACAGGATTTGGTTGGTGAGCTGAGAATAGAGGGAAGGGGAGAGGGGCAGAAGCAAGCTGTATTTTCTTTGTTGAACCTCAAGACAACCAGTGAAGCTGTCAGGTCATGTTTTATCATGTTCATTTTGTGGTTAAGACAAGTGAGACTCAAAGCAGTAGGTGATGTGTTCAAGGTCACACAGAGCTGCATCTAGCATCCAGATCTTCAAACTTCTATGAAAGGAGTAGCCAAATTTATAGAATGCAATACCACTTCAGAAAGATTTTAAAAGAGCCCATAAAAGGACAGAGTCCCTGCTAGAATGCTGCTAAGTGTTTCTGAAGATTGCATCAGAAAGAGGAATGAGGGTGGGGGAAGGATACAAAGAAAGAATTGAGAGAAAGGATGCTAACCGTAGGCCTACACTGTCTCCCTTCCACCATGAGATGTCAAATTTCTGTTTGTTACAGAGGAAATGGCACCAGAGTCTTCTCCGGCCCAGTTGACAGAAATGCAGGAGTTAGGGGCTGAAACTAATGAATGAGTGGATCAAGCCTTTGAAGAACCAGAACCAGATCCAGTCCATGTGTGGGGTGGTGGAGGAGGCAAATCAGGGCTTTGAGAGTAGTGATAGAATGTACAAAAAATTTTGTACATTTGACAGCATGAATTAGAACATTGATTTTTCAAAAAGCAGGTCATAAAGAAGAGTAGTTTCTAAAATCATTCCGGTGAGGAGCAACTAGTAAGCTTTTAATTAAAAAGAACAAAATAGAATAGAACAGAAGAGAAAATGTCAGAATACCCCACACATGGTAAGATCAGAATTAATTAATTAAAATTTTGTTTGGTTTTATAAAAACATGTACATACATATTGAGCCACAATGCAAAATGTATGTTTTTAAAAACTTTTGTCATGGGGCCGGCCCCGTGGAGCACTCGGGAGAGTGCAGCACTTGGGTGCACAGCGGTGCTCCCGCCACGGGTTTGGATCCTATATAGGGATGGCCGGTGCTCTCACTGGCTGAGCGCGGTGCGGGCGACACCAGGCCAAGGGTTGCGATCCCCTTACCGGTCACAAAAATGACAAAAAAAAAAAATAAAAATAAAAACTTTTGTCATGGTCCAAAAAAAAAATGTTTGAAAAACACTGGCCTACATGAAGTGTAAGTGAGCAGAAGGATTGCACCTATTTGAATCACCCATGATTTTCTGGAGATGTTTACCTTGGTTATAAACTTTTTTTTCTTTTCTTCTTTTCAGTCTCAGGGTCTGTTATGGGCTGAATTATATCTCCCCCAAATTCATATGCTGAAGCCCTAACCCCCAGTACCCCAGGAATGTGACCATATTTGGAGATAGGGCCTTTAAAGAGGTAATTCAACTGAGGACACTAGGGTGGGACTTAATCCAATCTGTCATATGTCAGAGGAAGTTTGGACACAAAAAGAGACAACAGGGATGCGTGTGCACAGAGGAAAGACCATGTGAGCAGGTGGTAGTCTGAAAGCCAAGGAGAGAGGCGTCAGGAGAAACTAACCTTGCTGACACCTTGATCTTGGACTTCCAGCCACCAGAACTGTGAGAAAATAAATTTCTGTTGTGTAAGCCACCCAGTTTGTGGCACTTTTTTATTGTAGCCCAAGCTAATTAATAAAAGGTAGAGTCTGATAGTCTGTTTCTGAGATTTAAGACAAAAATCCTGAGGTAGCTGAATATCCTGCCACTTTCCAAAAGAGAGTTCCTGCCTTCAATTCATTTGTTCACAGAGGAAAGTGCCAAATGTACCTACATTGGTATAGTTGCTTCATCATTTTAATAAAGGCATGATTTTGGCTCAGTTATTTAACCTCTCCAAGATTAAATTTCCTTGCTTATAAAGTTGGACTAATACCTTTCCCGCAATGTTGATGTGAAGATTAAATGATGTGATTACCTAAAACTCCTAACAGTCAATAAATAATGTATTTTTTTTCTGTTGTCATTGTTTTGATGTTTATTAGTGTTTATGTATTCATTTTGTGCTGTTAGAATTTTTGTCTTTCCTTCAAAGGTATCTTGTCTTCTGGGAGCATCAACCTAAATGGTTAAGGGTTGGAAACTGGGAATGAAAGAAGCTGAAAAGACCAAAAGGATTTGAGCCAGTGTAGAAAGAGTTGGCCAAGAGTGTGAGTGGTTGTCGTATGGTATTGTGACACAACACAAGTGCCAGAGATGAAGAGGTTGATTAGTGAATGAATTATGGATCTAAATAATAGTAATAAAAGCAACAACATAAATAATAGAAGAAAACATGAAGGAATTTCTTTTTTTTAATTTTAAGATAATTGTAGATTCACATGCAGTTTTAAGAAATAATACAGAGAGATCCTAAGTACCCTATACCCAGTTTCATCCAGTGATAACATCTTACAAAACTGTAATACAAATAGTCAAATTCATAGAGATAGAAATAAAGTCACCAGAGGCTGGAGGGAGGGGAGAATGGGGTGTTATTACTTAATGATTATAGAGTTTTTGTTTTGGGTGATGGAAAAGTTTTAGAAGTAGGTAGTGGTGATAGTTACACAGCATTGTGAATATACTTAATGCCACTGAATTGTACACTTAAAAACGGTTGCAATGTTAAGCTTAATGTTATGTATATTTTACTAAAAAAAAAAACTTGTTATGGGTAAATGTGTCTCCCCAAAACTCATATGTTGAAGCTCTGACCCCCAATGGGATGGTATTTGGAGGTGGGAGCCTTTGGGAGGTAATTAGGTTTAGATGAGGTCATGAGGGTGGGGACCCCATGATGGAATTAGTATCCTTATAAAAAGATGAAGAGATACATGAGTTCTTTCTCTCTTTGCCATGCAAGGACACAGTGAGAAGGTGGCAGCAATCTGCAAGCTAGGAAGAGAGCGCTCGCCAAGAACTGAATCTGCCAGCACCTTGATCTTGTACTTACAGTCTTCAGAATTGTGAGAAATAAATGTCTGTCGCTTAAGCCACCCAGTCTATGATATTTTGTAATAGCAGTATGAATGGACTAACACAAACTCATAGTGCAATATCACAACCACGATACTGACATTGATACAGGCATACTTTGAAGATACTGTGGGTTCAGTTCCAGACCACTGCAATAAAGCAAGTCACACAAATTTTTTGGTTTCCCAGTGCGTATCAAAGTTATCTTTATGCTGTACTATAGTCTATCAAGTGTGCAGTATTATTATGTCTAAAAAATGTACATACCTTAAATAAAGAATACTTATTGCTAAAAAATGCTAACAATCCATCTGAGTCTTCAGAGAGTTGTGATCTTTTTGCTGGTGGAGGATCCTGCCTCGATTTTGATGGTTAACTGATCAGGGTGGTGGTTGCTAAAAATTGAGGTGGCTGTGGCAAATTCTTAAAATAAGATAACAATGAAGTTTGCCTCATTGATTAACTCTTCCTTTCATGAAAAATTTCTCTGTAGCATTTGATGATGTTTGATAGCATTTTACCCACAGTAGAAGTTCTTTCAGTACTGGAGTCAATCCTCTCAAACCCTGCCACTGCTGGATCAACTAAGTTTATGTAATACTCTAAATCTTTTGTCATCATTTCAACAATGTTCATGGCATCTTCACCAGGAGTAGATTCCATCTCAAGAAACTACTTTCTTTGTTCATTCATAAGAAGCAACTCCTCATCTGTTAAAGTTTTATCGTGAGATTGCAGCAATTCAGTTATGTGTTTAGGCTCCACTTCTAATTGTCGTTCTCTTGCTGTGTCCACCACATCTGCAGTTACTTCTTCCATTGAAGTCTCAAACCCCTCGAAGTCATCCACGAGGGCTGGAATTAACTTCTCTCAAACTCCTGTTAATGTTGATTTTTTGACCTCCTCCCATGAATCACGAATGCTCTTAATGGCATCTAGAATGGTGAATCTTTTCCAGAAGGTTTTTCAATTTACTTTGCCCAGATCCATCAGAGGAATCAGTATGTATGGTACCTATAGCCTCACAAAATGTATCTCTTAAATAATAAGACTTGAAAGTTGAAATTACTCTGTGATCTGTAGGCTGCAGGATGGATGTTGTTTTAGCAGGTGGGAAAGCAACACTTACATCCTTGTACATCTCCATCAGAGCTCTTGGGTGGCCACATCCAATTTCTTCACATCTGTGCAAGCATTTGGTGTTTTCACAATTTTTTATTATAGCCATTCTGATAATTGTGCACTGATATCTCATTAAACTCACTGGTTTAAATTTGCATTTTCCCAGTGGCTAATGATGTTAAATATATTTCCATGCATTTATTTGTCACTTGTATATCCTCTTTGGTAAAATGTCTGTTTAGGTCTTTTACCTGCTTTCTCATAGATTGTTTGAGGGTTTTTTGTTTGTTTGTTTTTACTGTTGAGTTTTGAGTATTCTTTATATAGTCTAGATACTAGTCCTTTGTCAGGTATGTAGTTTGCAAATATTATCTCCCAGTCTATTGTTTGTTATTTCATGTTCTTAACAAGGCCTTTCATGAGGCAACTTTTAAATTTTGATGAGGTCTGATTTATAAATTTTTCTTTTATGGGTTGTGCTTTTGGGGTAAAGTCTAAGAACTTATCCTAGATCACGAAGATTTTCTCTGATGATTTTTTTCTAAAAGTTTTATATTTATATTTATGTCTATGATCCATTTTGAGTTACTTTTTATATAAGGTATGAGATTTGGGTAAAGGGTTTTTTGTTGGTTTTTTTTGTTTTTTACCTATGGCTATCCAATTGCTCCAGTGCCATTTCTGGAAAAGGCTCTCCTTCCTTCATTGAAGTGCTTTTGCACCTTTGTCAAAATATCAGTTGAGCATATTTGTGTGAGTCTATTTTTGGTTTCTCTACTCTGTTCCATTCATCTATGTGTCTATTCCACCACCCAAACCATACTGTCTTGATTACTGTAGCTGTATTGTAAGACTTTTTAATAAATGTAATTGTATTTTTTTAAATTTACATATTTCATTTTATAATCTCTACAATTACTTGAAACAGCTCTCTAAAGTCTTCCAACAGCATGCAAATATCAAATTAATTTCAACAGAGGAAAGATGAATAAGCTTTTCAAAGGCAAATTAGTTTCTAAGCAAATCAACAAGTCCACTTAATAAAAAAAATAAAGAACAGAAATTAAATATCTAAGTTTAGCAACATAAATTGCATGAAAAAATCAATAAAACAATATAAACACAAGAGCACTTCAAAAAGTTTGAGGAAAAATAGAATTGAAAGATAATGGAAATCTCTCCATGAACTTTTTTTTTGTTTAAATTTTTCCTTTTTTTTCTTTATAAAGACAAAGATCATAGAAAATACATTCTCTGACCACAATAACAGAAGGAAATTTAGAAAATTCACAAATGTGTGGAAATTAAACAACACTCTCCTAAATAAACAATGGGTAAAAAGAAAAATCACAGGGAAATTAGAGAGCACTTTGAAATAAAAATCAAAGCACAAAATATCAAAATTTATAGGATGCAGGGCTCATGTAGGGCTTAGAGGAAAATTTATACTTGTAAACACCAATATTAAAAATAAGAAAAATGTCAACTGAGTAATGCAAACTTCTACCTTAAGAAAATAAAGAGCAAACTAAACCAAAAGCAAATTTAAGAAGGAAATAACAAAGATTACAACAGAAATATACAAAATAGAGAATTAAAAAACAATAGAGAAAATCAACAAAACCAAAAGTTGATTCTTTAAAAAGATCAACAAAATTTGCAAACCTTTCTCTAGACTGACCAAGAAAAAAGAAAGAAGACTGAAATTACTAAAATCAGAAATAAAGCAGGGTCATCATTACATTGTCATTATGTTTTTTTGTGGTGGTAAGATTTAGTTTCTTTCTCTTTCTCATTTGGATTTTTATTCCATCAGTGGGTTTTGCTCTTTCTTGTGTATTTGTGCTAGTGATTATCATTTTTTGGATTCTGGATGCAGGACTTCCTTGAAGATTTCTTGTAGGGCTGGTCATGTGGTGGTGAACTCCTACAGTTTTTGTTTATCTGGAAAATACAGTATTTATCCCTCATTTCTGAAGGATAGCCCTGCTGGGTATAGTATTCTTGGTTGGTAGGTTTTTTCTTTTAGTATTTTGAATATGTCATCCCATTTTCTTCTGGCTCATAGAATTTCTGTTGAAAAGTCTGCTTTTAGTCTGATAAGGGCTCCCTTATAGATGACTTGATGCTTTTCTCTTGCTTCTTTTAAGGTTTTTTCTTTGTCTTTCAGCTTTGCCAGTTTGATTATAATGTGTCTTGGAGAGGATCTTTTTGGGTTGAATCTGGGGATCTTTGAGCCTCCTGGATCTGAAGGTCCATATCTCTCCCTGTACCTGAGAGGTTTTCTGTTATTATTTCACTGAATAGGTTTTCCATTCCTTTTCCTTTCTCCTCCCCTTCTGGAACACCCAAGATTCAAATGTTTGTGCACTTAAGGTTGTCTGCTAGCTCTCTTACATTTTCTTCATTTTAAAAAATGTCTTTTCCGGGGCCGGCCCGGTGGCGCACTGGATAGTACGCCGCTTGGGAAGCGTGGCGGCGCTCCCGCCTGAGGGTTCGGATCCCACATACAGACCGGTTCCCGCTCACTGGCTGAGTGAGGCGCGGGAGCAGCACCGAGGGTTGCGATCCCGTTGCCGGTCCCGGTCTGGTACAGGGGCAACACTGAGGGTTGCGATCCGTTGCCGGACACGGAAAAAGACAAAAAAAAAATGTCTTTTCCTTTTTTTTTTGGTCCCCCTGGGTTATTTCTAAAAGTCTGTCTTCAGGATCAGAAATTCTTTCATCTGCTTGTTCTAGCCTGCTGCTTAAGCTCTTGGTTCTGTTTTTTATTTAGTTGAGTGAATCTTTCAGTTCCATGAGTTCTGCTACATTCTTTTTTAAGGTATTAATCTCTTTGTAAATTTTTTCCTTCATATCCTGGATTTTTTTTTCTTATTTCATCATGTTGTCTAACTAAGTCTTCTTGTATCTCATTGAGTTTCCTTAAGATTGTTGCTCAGAATTCCTTTTCAGTCATTTCAAGGATTTCCTGATCCACAGGGTCTGGTATTTAAGAATTACTGTATTCTTTTGGTGGTGTCATATTTTCTTGGATTTTTGTATTTCTAGTATCTCTACTAGAAATACAAAATTGATGTCTGGTCATCTGGTAAGGCTGTTGCTTCTTCTATTTCTCTGGAGTGGGCTTTGAGGAGAGAGACATCCTATACTTTTTCTGGTCTCTGCTAGTGACTCTCCTGTGTCAATGCAGTTGAGTGTCTGGCCACCTGCACAGTGGCTGTGGCTGCTGCTGTTGTGTTGAGCCACTTTTTCAGCAGCCATTGCTGTGGCAGTGGCTGTGGTGGGGTACCTGCGCAGAAGTGGTGTTTTTGGTGTGCTCTCTTGCCTGCTTTTGGGTAGGGAATACTGCCCTCAGCTCCTTATCTAGGACATCGGGTGAGCTCTCTTGCCTGCTTCCAGGTGGAGTGGGCTGTGGCCCTCAGCACCTTGCCTAGGACCCTGGGCATGCTCTCTTGCCTGCTTCTTGGTAGAGGGGGCTGTAGCCCTCCTGTAGGCCTCAATATCAAGGAGAGTGATTCCTCCTACTTTCTCTTCTTTTTGAATACTTTTTGAGATATTCTAGGGCCTGTGTTTTTCTGAATAGATTTTAGAATAAGCTTGTTTGTGTCTTCAAAAATCTTGTTGACGGGCTGGCCCATGGCTCACTCGGGAGAATGTGGTACTGATAACACCAAGGCCATGGGTTCGGATCCCTGTATAGGGATGGCCGGTTAGCTCACTGAGTGAGCGTGGTGCTGACAGCACCAAGTCAAGGGTTAAGATACCATTACTGGTCATCTTTAAAAACAACAACAACAACAAAAAAAAAACCTTGTTGATATTTTCATAGGAATTGCATTAAACCTATAGGTTAATTTTGGGGAAAATTGGCATCTTTACTTTGTTGAGTATTCCAATCAATGAGCACCATTTCTCCATTTATTTAGTTTTTGGTTTCTTACATTGGTATGTAATTTCAACATATAGATCTTGTGCATGCTTTCTTAAGTTTATGCTTACTTAAGTATTATGTTCTCTTTGGAGAGTGTGTATTGTGTTTTGAAAATTGTTTTCTACATGTCTGTTGTATAAAAATATGACTGACTTTGTGTGTTAATCTTGTATCCTGCAACCAAGATAGTTTCATTTCATCCTTTCCAATCTATATACCTTTTATTTCTTCTTCTTGCCTTATTACAGTGGCTAGAACTTCCAGCACTATGTTGAATAATTGTTGAGAACAGACATTCTTGCTTTATTCCCAGTCTTAGGAAGAAGACATCCATTCTTTCACTATCAAGTATGATGCTAGCTATTTTTTTGTAGATGTTCCTTATCAAGTTGAAGTGGTTCCTCTTTATTCCTCGTTTGCTGAGAGTTTTTATCATGACGAAGTGTTTGATTTTGTCAAATGCTTTTTCTGTATCAATTAATGTGACTGTATGATGTTCCTTCTTTAGCATATTGATATGGTCTATTACAATGATTTATTTTCAAATATTGAACCAGCCTTGCATACCTGGAATAAATCCCACTTGGTCATGGTATATAATTTTTTTATATGTTCCTGGATTTGCTAACATTTTATTAAGAACTTTTTGTTTGAGAGAAATTTTCTCCTCTGGTACTGTCTTTGTATGTTTTGGTATCTGGGTAATATTAGTCTCATAAAATGAGTTGGAAAGTGTTTCCACCTCTGCTATTTTCTGGAAATGACTGTGTAAAATTGGTGCTAATTTTTCTTTAAATGTTTGGTAGAATTCTCCAGTAAAACCATTCAGGAGACCTTAAATTATAAAAATCATTCTTTTTTTCCTCAGTGGTTATAGGACTATTCAGGTAGCCTGTTTTGTTGTGGTTGAGTATGGCAGTTTGTGGATTTTGAGGAACTGGTTCACTTCTAAGTTTTTAAATTTATGAGCATACAGTTGTTTATAGTATTCCTTTATTATCCTTTTAATAGCTACAGGATCTGTAATGATAGCCTATGTTTTATTTCTGGTATTAGTGATTTGTGTCCTCTCTCTTTATCTTTGTCAGTCTTGCTAGAGGTTTATCAATCTTATTTCATTTTTTTAAAAATCTTTTTGTTTCATTGATTTTCTGTATTGTGTTTATTTCACTGATTTATGCTGTTCTCTTTATCATATTCCTTCTTCTACTTTTTGGTTTATTTTGCTCTTCTATTTCTAGTTTCTTGTTTTTACCCATTGTGATTCTCTTCTTTCCTTTCTGAAGTTCCAAACCTTCTGCTGTTGTCATTTTCTTTCTATTTAAAGAATGTATTTTATCCATTCTGTAAAGGCAGGTTTGCTAGCAACAAATTCTCTTAGTTTTCCTTTTTCTATGATTAAGTCTTTACTTCCTTTCCACTCCTGAATGATATTTTTGTTTGATACAGAATTTGCAATTGACAGGTCTTTTCTTCCAGTACTTGAAAAATGTTGTGCTATTTCCTTCTGGCCTCCATGGTTTCACAAGAGAAATACCTTGTTATTCATATCGGTATTCCACTGTACGCACTATTTCTTTCTGGCTGCTTTGATGACTTCTTTTCTTTTCTTTTTTCTCTCTCTTTCTTTGTTTCTTTCTTTGTTTTTGGTCATTAGCTTTCAGGACTTTTCAGAAGTTATGTGTCTTGGCATGGATTTCTTTAGGTTTATCCTATTTGGGATTCAGCCAGCTTATTAAATCTGTAGGCTTCTATGTCTTTCACCAAATTGGAGAAGTTTTCAGCCATTACTTTTCAAATAGTTTTTCAATCCTGCTGTCTCTTTCTCCTCTCTGGTATCCCATGATACAAATGTTATTGCTTTTGTTATCATCCCACCAGTTCAGGATACTCTATTCATTTTTTTCCAGGATATTTTTTCTCCTGTTCATCCTGGGAAAATTCTATTGGTGTGTTCTCAAATTCACCGATTCTATCTTCTGTCAAATCTACTGTTTTGGTTATTGTATTTTTCAGTTCTATAATCTCCATTTGGTTCTTTTTAAAAAATAATTTCTATTTCTTTGCTGAGATTTTCTATATTTTTTCATTTGTTTGAAGAAAATTTGTAATTGCCTGTTGAAGCATTTTTATGATGGCTGCTTTAAAGTCTTTGTCAGATAATTTCATGATCTGATTTACCTCCTTGTTGGTGTCTGTTGGTTTTCTTTTCTCATTCATATTGTGATTTTCCTGGTTCTTGGTATGATGAGTGATTTTTCCTAAACATTTTGGATATTATATTATTAGACTCTAGATTTTATTAATTCTTCATCTTTTTTTTTTTTTTTTTACTGGTTGTCCTCTGGTTGAGTTATAGTAGGAGGGCTGAGTGGGTGTGTATGTTCAGCTTCTCTCTGGTCCCCACTGATTATACTCTGGCAAAAGTAGGCACTGACTCCCATTGCCTTATAGTAGATTTGTGGGATGGAAGTTTGACTACTGTCCTGGCCCCATTAACACCTTCCCAGTGAAAATGTGGCATTGACTCATGCTACCATGCTGTCTCCTAGTGGGAGTGTAAAGTCAGACCCCATTGGTCCCAGAGGCTAGGGGATAGTGGACAGTGGAGTGCTGACTAGATCCAACTGGCATTGTCTTATTCAGTCTTGTTGATGCCAGGTGGGAGTGGATACTTAGCTCCCCACTGCTGGGCCCTGCTGATACTTGGGATGTAAGGAGATCAGAGTACTGACTAGCCCCATTTCTCTTTGCTTCCTTAAGTCTCATTACTGCCTAGTGGAGATGAAGGCTCAGCTTGCTGCTGGACCCCACTGACACTATCCTGTGGGGGAATTGGTGAACGGCCTCCTTTCATTTGGCAGAGGATAGACGCTCAGCTCTCTACTCTGCTTTATTAGTACCTCTGCAAGGGAATCAGAGTACCAGCTGCTTCAGCTGGGTGGGCATTGGAAGATCCCACAGAGAGGAGGGGTGTAGTTTTTCTATTGGTGTTTGGTTGGAGTAGGGCAGGTATTGCGACAAACGTTTTCTGTTCTTATACCATCCTTTTCCTGGTCCCATCAGGCTTTTCTTGGAGGTTTTTTTGTTTGGTTCTGTTTTGTTCTTTTAAATCTGTGCTTCTTGCAGTTCTGTGTTGGAGGCTTCTGCAGTGCCCTGTCTGGGATATAAGGGAGGCAAAAAAGAAAGCCAGGGAGGGGCTGGCTGGTTAGCTCAGTTGGTTAGAGCATGGTGTTATAACACCAAGGTCATGGGTTCAGATCCAATACTGTCCAGCCACCAGAACAAAGAAACCCAGGGAATTCACTCTTGTGCTGTTCCTCAAGTCCAAAATTCCTTGGAAGTCTGCTGTCTTCTTTCAACCTTTTAGAGTCTTTCTATGCTTGTTTGCTGTGTTATGTCTAGGGACTTTTAGAAAGCCCTGGGAGGAATGGGTGCTCCATCTTGGCTAGAACCAAAAGTTTCCTGTATCTCCTTTTAACGTGAGAGTAGGGAAAGCTTTACTAACTACTTCTCAAAATTCAGAGTCAATAAATAAAAGATTAATAAATTCATCTACAGAAAAAACATAATCATAATTGAATGTACAATGACAATCCTAGACAAAAAATTAATCCCTAATAAATAAAGAGATCTTAACAATTAAGAAGAAAAAGACTAAAACCTTGATAGAAAAAATGGGCAAAAGGCAGAGAGTTCACAAAGAAATGCAAATGAATATTTGAAAAGATGTCTATATTCACTTACAGGAAGAGAAATGCCAATTAAAACTGCATTGCTACCATTTTACACAAATCAGATTGGCCCAAATCCCAAAATTTGACAAAACACTCTGTTGACAGGCCTGTGGAGAAACAAGCACTTTCATATATTGTTGGTGGGAGTGTAACGTGGTACAATCCTCAAGGAAGGGAACTTAGCAATATCTAACAAAATTACATTTAACCCTTAACCTAGCAATTCCACATTTAGGAATTTACACTGAAGGTATGCCTTCATAATTAAGAAATAATAATTACATGAGGTTATTTAATGTGGCATTATTATTACTTTTTTAATCTTTTTTTTATTGTGGCATTATTTTTAATAGTAAAGATCGGAAGTATCTGAAATATCCACCAATAAAGAACTTATTGAATAGACTAAGTTATGGTCTCATAGTGCAGGTGTATAACAAGAATGAGAAGGTATCTATGTACTGATATAGAAGCTATTTTGCTAAAAAAAAAGGTTCAGAGTATGTATATAGTGTTTTATTTTTCGTATATGAAAGAAGAAAAATCAGAATATGTATATGTAGTTGCTGATATTTTGTTCAAAAAATACTGGAAGAATAACCAGAAACTAATAGACATAGTTACCTAGAGGGCTTGGGGGGAGGGGCTAAGGAAGAGAGGACAAGAATTGGAGAGAGGTTTCTGAGTATATCTTTTTATATAGTTTTGATGCTTAATATCCAAAAAACAAAATTATTAAAAAAGAAGACAAACTGAAGCCTAAAACTGAAAACAAACAAATGAACTTAACTGTATATTAAAGGTAACAGAATCGCACAGACAAGAATTATTTAAAATTTACCAACACGGTACTCAGACTATACTGAAGTGAAAAAAAAAAAAGTGAAAAGAAATTTTAAAAATCACTTGGTAGTTTTATTGTTAGTAGCAACATTGTTATTAAAATTTTGAAACTTATGTATGTGTGTGTACGTATTATAGATAAAGCAAATGAGCAATTATGTTAATGATATGAGGAACCAAAATTTTCAGTGTAAGAAAAAGGAATACATACATAAAATAAATGTTTGGAAAAACCCTATAATGTTAAGTTTGAATGGAAAATATTAATATAATCTCATGATTAAAAAAATATTTATCTATTTATTTATTTATTTATTTTCCCCCGAGTGGTGACATAATTTGCACAGAATGAAAATGTGGGGCAACTTATTCAAAAAGCAGTAATAAAGTGCTTTTTTTTTTTTTTTTTTTCCTTTTTTTTTTTTTTTT
>NW_007728107.1:269017-270531 GCF_000696425.1 Galeopterus variegatus | reverse complement strand
GAACCCTCGGCGGGAGCGCCACCGCGCTTCCCAAGCGGCGCACTATAGCAGTGCGCCACCGGGCCGGCCCAGTAATAAAGTGCTTTTAAAGTTACTAAAATATAGCTGGCCTTAGCTCAGTTGGTTAGAGCATGGTATTATGACACCCAGGACAAGGGTTCAGATCCCCATACTGGCCAGCAGCCAAAAAACAAAACAAAACAAAAGACAAAGGTACTAAAATATAAAGCTTTTTCCTTTTTTCCACAGCCTCTTACTATCTCAACTTGTCATGGTGTTTTTATTTGCTATTTAATGTTGTTCTAAGTAAAGAATTATTAAAATTTTAAATTATTAGCATGAATTTTACCCTTCATCTTTATATTGTGCAATGTTAGTTTTCAAAGCAAATGTAACACCATTTAACTCCAATGTGGAATAACTGAAATTTCTCAATTCATATTTTATGACTTGTCCTGGAGACTGCCTGGAGCTGGCCAGAAGAGACTAACACAAACCAGGTTCAGGAAAGTTGGAAGGAGGAAGAAAGGGTCTTTCTAGGCACGGGATACTCTCCTTGCACAGTATACTTGAGGGGCAAGTGCAGATGTTCACAGGCACCTGGGGCCCTGCCCTGTGATATAGGGCATGCATGTTCCTCTTGAGCCTGATAGTTGCCAGATTCCCCTTCCTGCTGGCGTCTAGACTGATGTGATGGGCTTGGCTGGGGGCAGGGAAGTCAAGCCAGGCATTCCCTCTTCCCATGGGTCTGCTGATCCAATCCAGTGGCAAATGCGAGATCTTCAAGCATATTGCAGCTTCCATGCTGGAATGCACTAGGTACCTGAGTGGTGGTGGGTGATAGGGTATCCTTGCCTAGTCACCTGCTGAATATGGTGTGGCATGGCTAATCCAGGGTGGGGACACTGCCACCATGCCTTGTCCCAAGATGCTTCAGGGTAAACACACTCAACACAACTTTCTCCACCCAGGCTCCCATTGGGGACAGAGGGCAATGGTGGTTGCTGGGAAGGGTTGGAGATTGGAAAGGGCTTAGGATGCCAGGAGATGGGGGAGCAGTACCTGAGAACCCATCCTGGAGAGGTCGGGGAGCTATGCATGAGACAAGGTTTCAAGTCCCAGGTGTGTGCACCTTTACCCAACTGAACTCAACAAAACACAAATATAAAGATAAAATGGCAAAGAGTTTAAAGACAGTGATTGCAGAGCATTAAACCCCGAGCACCAGTTCCTTCTGAGCAGGAGCACCTGTGTGACTATAATGGTAGTGTTGGAAATAAATTGTAATGTAGGGGGGCATAGAATATAAGTAGTAAAATTGTAGAAAAATATAACCTTAATGTACGCAGTCTTGTAGCAGTGCATAAGCAAAGCAGTTTTTTCAGGGGCCGTGACAAGGGTCAGGCCTGAGCACACTGAACAATGCATAAGCAACGCAGCTTATAAGGGGCCATGACAAAGGTCAGGCCCAAGCACACTAAACATTAATAGCCCCCACCGGTTTCAGGAAATAG